>NC_085019.1:8914914-9214914 GCF_963692335.1 Osmerus eperlanus
TGCAACGCGAGTGGTACCAATATTGGCGCCACCCTCTAAGCTCTCTTACCCCCCTTATGGGTGACAGAGGAGAACTTCACGACACACCCATTTGTTGTGGCGTAGGTCAGCCAAGAACCGGTACGCTTACGTGAAAACCACCTTAACAATCACGCCACGATGCTTCTCCAGTACTCAGCTAAAACATATAGTAAGAACAGAAATGTATGTTTTAAAATGAACATATATCATTTACAGTATATTATATTATTTAAAATGATTAGACTCTCTTTGTTTAGGTCTCTCTGTATAGCTCCATATCTTTCTGTAACTCTTATTAAAGACCTCTCTTTCTCCAGCTCTCTCCCTGAAGACCTGTCTCATTTTCTCTCTTGTTATTTCATGGATTTGTTATCCGCAATGTACAGGACAATCTGACAGGGTGAATAAAAATGAGGAGAAAAAAGGTTGTTGGAGGAGAAACACAAGTGGTGCACAGAGATGAGATGAGGGAGGGGAGAATTAGAGACTCCAAAAGCCTTCAGCGTTCCTAGGCTGACATTTCCTCCGAACCTCCTCTCTTCGCAACAGGGGTGTTTTAGTAAGGAGAAGGGAGGGAGTAACAGCTCTTCAAAACGTAATCTATCTGACACTCTTGAAGATGTGTGTCTCGAAAGAAGACAGAGAGCAAAAGCTCCTTCACATGTACATTACCTTAGAAATGGCATACATATAGAATCACTCCTAGGACAGCAGTCTGAATTATGTGACTGTTCTGAGAAAAAAATACCAGATTGTACTGTTTCGTAGTATGCATACAGCAGGGTGTCCAGCTCCAAACTCGGAGTTGCCTCTAACATCCCACAACTTCTGTGACATATTAGGCTTTTCATCAATTAGCTGGTTATTTTATTGAAACTGAACACATCAGCCCTCATAGTGCGAATAACTTGATATCTTACTGTAATCGAGCACTGGTAGCTCCATGCAGAAGTCACCAGCTCTGAACAGCACATACAGAGCTGCAGACTATGTTGTTTTGATTAAAAACATTGTGTTGAATGACATGCCAAGTACCTAGTTCCTAGTCATCATCTGTACTCCTGTCAATTTCCTACAAAGCTGTGCTGCAGGGACAGCCAGTGTTGACACTCAGGGTACTTCCCTCTCTAGTTCCTCCATGGCTCCCCTCATTGAGGGTATGGAGAGATTGGATAGCTACTCTGAAGGAGGAGAGGGGCTTTAGTAACAGACACTTTCTCTCAGGCAACTTTCCACCAATGGATGAGAACGGAAGAACGGGGTTTGGAGAGGATAATGGAAGAACTGTTGACAGCTCTCTGCCCTCATGCTGTGTCCTAGTAGTGTGCTACTCTGTCACAGGGCTGGCTGACAGCCCAGTGAGGCTTTCAGACTTGAGAGTTTATGATTCTGTGTCTTTATCTGCATGTCTATGAGTCATAAATCTGACCTTTCCAACCTCAGGGTCAATATTTGACAACCTTGACTCTGCTCAATGTCTCTCTCAATCCATGTGCTGAATCGATATCAATCTCTCACTATTAACGTAAACTTTTCAGAAGAAACACAGCAGGCATCCTCCTCTAAAAATATATAATTTTACGGATGCCCGCTCCACAGATTAAGTGACACTCTCCAAATGTCAAGCTGCCACTTTGATTTTCTTTGTCAAACAAGTTGGGAGCAATTGGTCCCACCACCCCCTTTGCAAAAGATGAGTGTTTATTTGAAGTCTAATTTTAACTCACAGTTTGTTCATAAGCAGGTCTTGGCTTCAGATTGGAAGACAATATTTCTTGTAGTGGAATACTTCTTATAATCATAGTTTAGGAAGAGAAATACATTTATGAAAACAAGGACACTTAAGACTATAAATCACATGTTAGTCAGATGGGGGAGAGGGAGACAGAAAGAAAGAATGACAGAGTGAGTGAGAGAGAGAGAGAGAGAGAGAGAGAGAGAGAGAGAGAGAGAGAGAGAGAGAGAGAGAGAGAAAGAAAGAAAGAAAGAAAGAAAGAAAGAAAGAGAGAGAGGGGGGGAGAGAGAGAGACAGTCCCTCACTAAAGATAAGATGTGAAGAATATCAATGTACCATTGACAGTCTTCCTTGCTGAAACAAATTACATTTATTAAATGGCCTCTAGGTAAACCATGCTGACCAGAGTACCCGGAAATTCCTCTTTTGAAGACATTGTCCATGGAATAATTCGGGGAGGCTTAATTGATGTTTGAGCCAAATGATCAGGACTGTTCCTTGTCATTGTGCTTGACATTAGGTTTAAGCCCACTTAAGCCCTTAGACAAGGAAACGCTGGGAGGGTGGGGGGGGACACTGTCATTGTTGAATATGAAGATGGATTGTCGGTGGAATTAGATGTAATCATATTCGACATAGGTGTGATTTGTGGTCTTGGATTGATTGTAATTATATCCTAATCCTTCAATGTGATGGATGTCATAATTGATAGGGATTTTCCTATAGTATACCTCTTCCATGTATTTAACTTTAAATTATTATAATATTTACAGTACCAGTCGAAAGTTTGGACACATCTTCAAGGGAAAATGTGTCCAAACTTTTGACTGGTACTGTATATATAAAAGGGGGACCCCCTTGTGCCCCCCCTAAATGTAGAGTCTGAATAATTATCAACATGGTATTTTGCCTGTTAATGTGAAGAAAACTATATGGCAACAATAATGTTTAACGTAAATGGCCCCCAGTGATTCCAAGCATAGGGCTTACATTTTGTCACACATGCAAAGGCTACAGAAAATATCAAGTAATAACATAATTACAAATGGGAAGTGTTGCCTAAACTATGGAAGGCAACACTTTGACATTGCTCTACTGCCACCTGTTGTATATGTAAGGAAATCAAACACGTTGAGTAACAATGATTATCACATAAACAATAACTATACTAGGCTACTTCTACCGACACATGAAGTATTTCACATTTAAAATCTTATTGTAAGTCCTTTGTATAATGACGATGCCAAGAGCGAAATCAATCAATTATGTTCTATCTAATGTGTGTGCGTAAGTGTATGTGTACCGCTTGTGGGCGTCATAGTTACACTTTGACAAAAGTCAAGTGAACAAGCGTCTAAATAGTTGGAAGTCGCCAGGTGGTGCTATACCTTCATCCAATATGCCTGAAAGCCTGCTTATGCTGTAATTGAATCCTTATTCCCCAACCAGTTGTTATGGATGAAGGTCCAGAGAGTGGTTAGCGCTTGTTGCTTTTTGCAGTGCAGAACGTTGGGTCACTCGCTTTAATCGTGATGATGGACTAATAACCGCGCGCCGCTACGAATAATACATTTTGGAGTGTCCGACACCATTGCGCTTGGCTTGGATACCGTGCAACACAATAGCGCGAGGTCGTTCCTGCGTTTTCTAAAGGGTTGTATTTGTGAACATTTAAAGTTCTGTGGTGGAATTTCTCCAAACGTGGATGTGTGTTGTGAGAGTGATTTGTCAGCGCGAGGATTTACGTTTGGAAGTTCGCAGGACATGAACAAGAAGACAATATGTTATTTTTATTGTGAGAGTTGAGTAGCAGTAAAAAAAAAAAAAAAAACATTTTTAACAGGCGTCTCTACTTTGGAAACTAGCACTGTTCTTCATATAAACAAATAGGCAGTGCAGGACTGTGGAAATGTCCAGCGATTTGAAACCGCGGCTTTGTTTCATGTTAAAGGGGGAGAGTGGGTATGGGTTTCACTTGCACGGCGAGAAAGGAAAGAGTGGACAGTACATACGCAAAGTTGAGCCCGCGTCGCCCGCTGAGGCTTCGGGGCTGCACGCTGGAGACCGTGTCATTGAGGTGAACGGTGAAAATGTGGAAAGAGAAACGCACCACCAAGTGAGTAGCCCGAACTTCACCTGAATGGACAACTTAAACTTTTTACCCTCTATTATAGCCATCATATACTGAGAGCCTTCATAAATTGAGTTACTTTGAATGACATGCATGTTCCAAATCCAGGTGAGAACTTTTATCACAGGGCCAAATCGTTTTAAGGGAGACTGAAACGAGTCATCCCACGTGTGAACATTGCATTTTGTTGAGTCAAGAGTGTTATATGCCTAGAAGCAGCCAGTCTGACATTATTTTCTGCTAGAGATAAATTGATAGCAGCCGGTTACAGAAAAAACGTCAGCTCTCAACTCTTTACTTTCATTGAACAGTGACTCTCGAGCGACAAACACACCCAACGAAAGTCCACCTCAACATCACTTTAGTTGTGCGCAGACATGACAACCCAGCAACAGACATTAAACAAACCGCATCAAACTGCTGTTTCAACAGCTAATCTGTGTTTGGCGTTTCACTTTCAGGGACGTTTCTTGGTATCTTGGAGGCGCCGTCTCTTGGCGCGCTGTCAAATGGTGACAGAAGGCTCAGATAATGATTTTCCCAGCATCACGAACATACAGAAGGACAGTTAGCCAGTTACAACGTCTTTCTGAAGCTATATTAACATGGGCAAAAAAAAAACACAGGGCAAAGATAGACTGCTTGCTGTTTTGTTTCTATTGCAGTGTCAGTTTGTTGGCATTAACAACTTACCTTACTGCGTGCAATCACTCTAGGGTCTGTCAGTGTTTACTCTGCAACCCCCTGCCTCCCGTCTGCCTACACTCCTGTAGTTTTAGTCATCTGCATAGTGCAAGAAAGAGAGGCAGGCAGAAAAAATGCATGCATGCATTAACAAACTTCGACAAACAGACTAGACAAACCGAAGGGTTCCAAATGATCAAATTCCAGTGGTGGCGACAGGGGCGTCGTTAGACCCTTTTTACTGGGGCACGTGCCCCAGTATAAATCAGCTGTGCCCCAGTAAAATCTAAAGTTTGAGTTTTAACAATTTACTTTATTAGTCAGTGCATTAATTTAGATATTTAGCATAAAAAAATGAACGCAGTATCCCAATCAACGCTTGTAAAAGTGTTTAACCGAAAACACAAACCGATGCACGCAGAATTCCATGTCAGCGCGCTCTTCTGAGCTTGCCAAATAGCCACTGCAGGATGCACACACAAGTCCAAGTGTCGGACTTGGCACACAAGTCAGAATTGAGGTAGGCTAATAAAACATTACAAAACTAAAGATCGTTTCGAAATGATAGACCTACCGATCATCTTATTTTGACTAAAACATGCTCACTCGCATTAACTATTGATGTCCCTGACAAAGCTGATATCAAACTTGTGTCGTTGAACTGTTGTATAGTTTGTTAACCCGTTAAGGAGTAGTGTCGCACATATGTGATCGTTCGAATGCGGGTCTCACAGCGTAACATCGCACATGTGCGATTTTGAACATTCCAACGTACTATTTTCCGATAGACAAAAACAATATGACAAACGCTATAGTATGGCTTCAAAATTTACAATGAGGAGGCTAACAAGTAACACTAGCAGGTAGTAGCATTGCTACAAGTATTATGCTAGGTTGCTAGGTAACGGAAGCTAACTAAAGCTAGCTAGCTTCCGTTTCGGAAAAATAACTCACTATGGTGGGAGCGTCGGAAATATTTAGAAATCACGCATCTAAAGGTTAAGCAAGGGGAGTTTCTATATAGGGGCCTGTGCCCCAGTAGAGTTTTATGTCTAACAACGCCTCTGGGTGGCGACATGATGACTGTCTCATGTACAGAAGGTGTCTTACTATGCTGAGAACCAGCATACTGCCAAGTGGGATCTTTCCATCGTCTCTTTCCCTTTTTCCCCTTCTCATTCCCTGTTTGATCCTGTCCTTCTGTCATCTCTGAACCCCCCCCCCCCCCCCCGCCCCCCCCTCCTAGGTGGTGCAGCGCATCAAGGCGCTGGAGCAGGAGACCAGGCTGCTAGTGGTGGACCGGGAGACGGACGAGTACATGCGCAGCCTCCGCCTCACCTGCACGGAGGATATGGCCCAGCGCGTGGCCGGCGAGCCCCCCCCCTCCTCCTCCACCCCTCCATCCCCCTCGCCCTCCTCCCCTGGACCCGCCACCCGCTCCTCCGCCCCCTCCTCGCCCCCGGCCAAGCGGGAGAACGGCTCGGTGTCTAAGCTGCCCCTGGGCCTGAGTAGCGAGATGCCCAAGCCCACCCGCAGGTCGCCGTCCCGGGCTGCCAAGAAGGTACGTAGAGCCGTGGTGGTCCTCATCAGGGGACGGATCGCTCCTATGGGTCACATCACTGGGGGACGTCTGCTAGATGAAGTTGTCTACTGTATCAAACTGGGAATAGGACGATAAGACCTTTGTTAATTCTTAGAAAAACGCCAGATATCGAGGGCGACTCCCTGTCAGTTAAATATATATCTGTCATGTATACCCATCTTGCCTCCCTTGGTCAGCGGGTCTTGAATGATCATCATTCAACAGTCAGCGATGGCTCTATCAATGAACAACGTTACCATGGTGTCTTAGAGACAGATCACAGATCAGATTACTGTCGCCCAAACCTTCAACCTTCAGAGACCTTCAGCCTCTTTTCACCAAACTCCCAAGACTGATCGCCCCTCCACCTCATAGATCACATGAGAATATGGAGATTATGTTTTTCAAGAGATACAGTAGATCCCAGATCAGATGGTGTAGATGAGATGAGATAGATTAGGCCTATTTAGGGTCGCAGAGAGTTCTAACCATAACCCAGACCCTGAGACCACTCATTCTCAATCTCCTGGGAATACACAACATGGCTGGATGAATTGGTTCCAGATTCCAAAGGGTACCAAAAGGCCAAAGGTCGTGACCTCTGGGCGGGCGAGCAGGCTTCTGACCAGGGACAGTGATTTGATTCTGTTGCAGCTCACTCTGAAAGGTCGGGCGAAGTGAGTTCTACACAGCTAGAAGCTTCTTGAGTCTTGGACCCTTTGTGGTCATATCTTACGTTTATGGCAAGCAGTGTCATTTGAGTTACGAGACTGAAAGATGACCCGGGTTTGCAAAACCAAAAAAGTGGTATGTTTTGGTTTTACTCCATGTTTTTCTTCTTGCAGATTTTGTTTGGGTTTTTCGATTCGGAAAACAGGATATGTTTTCCTTTGGGTCGTCTGCTTTCCTGAGATCGTCTCTGATTCTGTTTTACATCTGCTGTGTGCAGCAGAATGAGGGCTGTTTTCTCCATTCACACATGTGTTTGTACTTAAGCTCCGCTTGCCAATATCTGTGCTCGATCCAGCCTCGTTTCTACATGAGCACTGACAAGGTCAATCAGTTCCAAGTGGCAAGAAAGAGAGATAAAAGGAGATAAGGAGATGCACATTTGGATGCATACATGTGAACACACTGTATGCTGTCTGTGTGAGCCATGGAGACAAGTCCCCTGCAGCCCATGGGGTCAGAAGACTCGGCTAAGCTCTGGAAATGTTTGGATCTTTGATTCTAAGCCTCTCTCTCTCTTTGTTAGTATGAGAAGAGGCAGACAGAATGCAGAGACACTTCTGAAGGCAATCTCATCTGAAGGAGAAGAAAATAGAAGGGGAGAGAGAAAATAGGAGAGGAATGAGAAGGGGTGGAGAAACGAAGAAAGAGGAGGGGAGGAGAGACGAGAAGGGAAGGGGAGGAGAAGACCAGATCAGCTGGGCTTTAGGCAGGCTCTCATTAAGCAGCATGCAAAATACAAAGCCTGATGTTTGAAAAGGATCTGTAGTCCTGTTTGCTGTATTAAGTAGCATTTTAGGAAGGTTTTACGAGTCAAAGATGTTGCCCCATGTCTCAGTATATCAACTTAGTTTGACTGGATAGGTGTGTGTGTGTGTGTTTGTGTGTGTGCAGTAAGTGTGGCCTGTTGCAGCTGGAAAGGCCTACACTCATCTGTAAGAGAAGTGTTTTTTTCTGTTTCACTCATTTGTTGACATTCCACCTATTATGTCACATGCAGTGAATCTGTCGCTCTGTGTATTTTATTATAGTATTTCATCTTTGTTTCTCCTGCCGTCTTAATCAGTTAGTTTTACCATCCACACTGGCCAACATCCCACAGAAAATCCACCCAAATATCTAAGAACACAATGTTTAATCTGTATGTCTTTTAATATTTGAATACCTCAGAATCATGACTACTGCAGCTCTGTGTAGTCCAGACAGCAGTAGACTGGAGGGGGGCAGAAGGGGGGTCAGGAAGTGGGGCCCAGTGTATGGGGTGTAGAAGTGGGGGGAGGGCATGGGGGGACTGAGTCACTGAGGGGAGAGGGGTTGATGTGGAGAAAGCGGAGGGACCATGGGGGACTTGAGAAAGTGAGAGTAAATGGCAATGTTCTCTGTAGGATGAGAATGCTCCTCACATTGTGTGTGTGTGTTAAGCCCTGGCTGTTTCACACCTCCTCTAAGCCAAACGTGTCAGCTTTATGTCCTCAGTCTCCTCAGAGGGCTGTAAAGTCAGCCATCAAACAGCCAGGTGGAAAGGGGGACAGGAAGTGACAGGCTTCTTGTGTGCATCTCATCCCTGGACACTCATGTCTTTATGTCATGTCTTGTCATGACATTGCTAAAGGTGGGGGCTGATGATCTTACATTTTCTTTTTTACATTTTCTATTCCACACCCCTCTCCACTCTTCATCTCCTCTCCTCCACTATCATCCCCTCACCTCTGCTCCTCTCCTCCCCATCTCTTCAGACTCCTCCAGACTCCTCCCTTCTAATCTCATCTCCTCAACTCCTCTAGTTGCTACACAAAGTGAGTGTAGGCTCCCAAGCGTTGCCATGGTAGCAGGACTCCTAGAGTTACCTGAATTCCAGAACTTCCTGTCGGGAAGTTTCAGGCCGCTCATGTTCTGCAGGCAAACCCCTGTCACCAGCCATAATCACTAACACGTGTGTGTGTGTGTGGAGGGGGGGGGGTTTGTTTGTGTAGGTTACATGACACTGACTGTTCTTTTAGGTTCTGTTTTACGGCCTATCATCCCCCAGGTCTCCTTTTCACTACATTCCTCTGATGTTTACTCTGCTGTTGATTTGTAGGACAGCTAAGAGTGTCCAAGGACCGAACTAACTCAAAACCTCTCTGCCTTCACTCTGTGTGTGTGTGTGTGTGTGTGTGTGTGTGTGTGTGTGTGTGTGTGTGTGTGTGTGTGTGTGTGTGTGTGTGTAGCTGAAGTAGCACCAAATCGCAAAGAAACCGCAACCTCAAAACACTCTCACAAACCAGCACACAACCCTTATCTGGGTCTATGTGGGTGTAATTACAGTGACAAAACCTCCAAATGTTAAAAGATATGTCTCTAACTGTTCAACATCCTTGTCAGTCTGGCTATGACCCATGTGTCATTCCAGGCTTTTCAAGAGCTCATGTTGGAGGGCTTTAATGGAAAATGACAATACAGGACAGGACAGTGAGTGGTGAATGGAAGGCTTATGTAAGGCAGTCAAGCCTGTGTTTTGCTAAAGGCTGCTCTATGCTCTCACAGGCTACGTTCAGAATGAGATCCAGAAAACGACAAGGCCTTGACTCAGGCTTCTTAAGGTGCTGGTTTCACTCTGCCTTGCCTGGTGATGACGGAGGACATCGCCTTGAATGTCAGTTTGGTTTTGTCTTTGTTTCTTTTTTCTCTCCAGTCCTTTGTGTTGTAAAGTTCTGCTGTGTGTGTGTGTGTGTGTGTGTGTGTGTGTGTGTGTGTGTGTGTGTGTGTGTGTGTGTGTGTGTGTGAGAGAGAGAGGGAGAGACACAGAGACAGACATCACTAAGGTGTGCGGAGAGGTAAGAGGATACATCTGAAGACCACGTGGGGATGTTCTCTTTTCTCCTAATTGCGAGAGCGCACACACACATGTATGCACACACACACACACATGCACACACACGCATGCACACACACACACACGGCTCACTCCTCAAGGTATTCCGTCAGGGGTACAGTCTCATTCTCCATTGTCACCAGATCCCTTTGACAAAGAGTCCAGTGTCACTTTCTCACCACAGAGAGGGTACCCTCAGCAACACACAAACACACACATAAACACACACAAGGATGTAACGTAGTCAGGCATTCATTCCTTGTCTGTTTCAAAGCATGTGATTGGACGACTACCCATGTGGATGACATCAGCTGTGTGTGTCGAAGGTTGCAACGCAGAACTATCTCCATCACTTTGACGTGGGAGCATGTGTTCTTGCACCTTTGATTGCTTTCATGTGTGTATGTGGGTTGACGCAGCCCACACACACACTCCCAGAAGTGTGTGTGTGTGTGTGTAGGTGGAGCAACACTTGTTAAACAGGCTTTAGGGATCATCTGTCCATGTATTCAGACCACATTGAGAAGCCTCTACAAGAAGAAATTGGAAGTGGAAGAAATATGATTTCCTAAGCGCTTATGTTAATCCCAATCAGCTATTACCTTATCATCTGTTCATACATTCTGTCGTATTAACCATTCATATATATGTTTTCCTACTGTAACCTACTATGTTCTGAAGACAGTCACAGTTTTATGATGTTGTATCCACCTGCCTATAATAACTAACATCCATTGGCTATATGTTATCTTTGTTCTTCTCTATTCACTATAAACACCATCCTTCGACCTTCATGTATGAAAGAGACCGCTAGTACCGTTGTGTCTGAAATGGTCGATTTATGTCGGGGTGTTGGTTAAACTCTCTCTCCAATCTGCAGATTGCTAATACTTATAAAACCTAGAACTCAACTGAACGTAGTCACTCGGTTATCGAAGAGACGGACAAAACACTTCCTTCATCCCTGGCTAGCTCTGTAGCTCCATAGTTAAAGAACCTGGTATCCCCACACCACACTGCTAGAACACCAGGCCTTTCTACTCCTCACGGGTTAACCTGAGCCTGGCAAGGGGCAAGGGAGACACAACAGGTCAGGAACATTTGAAATGGTCTGCAAGAACCAGAAAGAGAGAGACAGACAGCAGGACAATGCGGTTAAGGGACAGGATGGTAGATGGCCAAGAGTTAGAGAGGGGGAAGGGGAGAGTTTAGAGGGATGTATGTTTAGACATGCCGAGAGAGAAAGAGAAAGCTGACATAGGAACAAACTGTTATGATTTCCAACCTTGCCCTTCTCAGTTTGTTCCATGATGAGGCGGGAAAGAGTCGTGCTGGGATTGATGTGGCCATTCCTCCCACAGTCAAAGCAGGGGACATATTTGTGTTCTGTGGGTTGTTTTGAAGACGGCAACATTTTTGGACAATCTCTTGCTCCTTGCCTTCTGGTGCTTTCTGCCTGCTCTGTCTGTTTCTTTCTCACTCCATTTCTCTCTCTCTTTCTCACTAGTGGGTCTAAAGACATTAACTCCACCCTAGTTGGGTTATCTAGCCTGCAATATAAAAACAAAGTAGGTTGTTGTTGTCCTCTCTCCTGGTAAGTCACATTTACAGTGTTGCAGTTGTTGATTAGAAATAATAATATTAAAAACAGACAGACACTGGCTGCAGTGCTTATAATTCAGTAGGGGTGCTGAGTTGCATTTTCAAAGATCTAAATGTGTCTTGGGTGACTCATAGGAAATACATGCACACTTCAGCACAGTTGCAGAAACGCATGAATTGGTTACACAGTCACACACACAAAAACACAGATTGCGTGCCCATGTGTATACACATGCAATATAGAATGTATAGTATGCATGCCCATGTGTATACACATGCAGAATGTTCACAAACCAACAGTCACCACCCACACACATATACACGTAGCATCCACATAGGTTCAGTAATAATGAATGAGGTCGTTCCTCTAATGGTCTCCTCACTGGGTTTCCTCAAGCCCTAACTGCCATATGTGTCCCATTTACCAGTCTTTGTACACTTGCAACCCATAACTCATTGAGACTCAAACACACACGCACACATGTGTAAACGTTCAACACGCTCTTCAATACCAAAACCATACCCCACATTATCTTCCAACTCGGTGGTATTCTACAGCTTTACTACAGAACGCCTTTGTTTTGTTGTTGCTTCAAAACAACATTATATAGTTCAGTGTTAAGGACTAGATGAGGGTCGGAACACCTTCTTCGTGAGAGTGGGACCATATCCTCACCAGGTGCAGAACCACTGGCAGTTCAAGAACATCATTTGCAGTTTTAAAGTTTGTGTTAAACTAAGGAGTGGTTCAGCTAAGACTAAGATAACTTCCTGTAGTGTGTGCATCTCCCTGAAACATGATGTTTGGTGTTCAGAAAGGCATCCTGAAAACATCCTGCCTGGATCCTACGAAACATGAGTTCAAACATCTCAGTGTTTGTGTGGTGTTTGTGTGTGTTGTGTGTGTGATGTGTGGTGTCTGTAAGTGTGTGTATGGTGTGTGTATGTGGTTTTTGTACAGTAAGCCCATGCATGAATGTGTCACAGGCTCACAGCACTGGTCTGCTTCTAAACAGCAGCACAGACTAAACACGCCATTGCTCAATGTCGGCAATGGAGCTGGAGAGAGAAAGAAAGAGAGACTGAGAGAGGGATGGATAGATAGAAAAAGATCGATAGAGTGACACAAAGAAGCGTTCTCTACACACAACAAACCCTCTAGGGTGCTGCAGGATAAAACAGCTAGGAGCAAAACGATGGATGAAATGATCTATAGTCATGGTCCCTGCTGAGCTTGGCTGAGCACCACAAAGGAATCTGCGTGGGGGGGGGGGGGGGTGTGGGGGTGGACCGAGAGTACACAGTGGTCAGGGCTGGTGGGGTCAAAGGTCACGTTTGTGTAAACACAGGGACAGCTCCTGGATTTGAGAGAGGGGAGAGGGAGGGAGAGATGGACGTGAGGAGGCGGTAGAGGAAGGGCAGAGGTGGAAAGAGGGCGATGAGAGGCGATGGAGAGAGAGAAAGAGATGGAGTTTGTTCTGTGGACAGCTGGTCGTGCACAGCCGTCAAAAGAGAGGTACACACACAGAGACACATGTTCACAGGCCTCCATCCTATGTTCTACAATACGGCTTTATATACACATCAAGTTTTCAAACTCTTGATCCCCCCCCCCAACCGCTTTTCCATTCTTCTGTCCGCAGATGTTGTTTTTGTCTCGGTCTCGGTTGTCAGTGTGGTTCTGTGGCCTCACTGGTGCCTCGTGTCCTGTTCTGACTGTCTGTTTGCACTGTGCTGTAGCCTAATCTCCGCTCTGCTCTGCCCTGCTGTCCTCCAATGTCCTCCCTGTCCCAGATTCTTCTCTGCAGAATAATGGAAAAAAAAAGTCAACTCCGGTCCAGAGGAACACACGCCCGGGTCTGGGGAGAGAGGGACTGCCAGCAGAGGTGTCTTCCCCTGTCTTCCTTCCGCCCTTGTCTTCCTGTCTTCCCCTGTTTTTTTGCTGTCGTCCCCTGTCTTACCGTCTTCCCTGGGTGACACTGGTCTCTTCTGCTCTCATCCACAGCACGCTAGCCCTAAAACCCGCTCCATCAAAACAGTCGAACGATATGGACAGAGAACACATGCATTTACAGTAATAATCTCTCAAAATGTCTCTTGGTGTCCCCTGGAATCGATTCATTCAGGGTCCTTTAAAGACTAGAAATCATGAGAATCATGTTTTTAGTCTCCCCCTCCCCCCCTCCCTGTGTGCTTGTGCTGAATTCCAGCTGTGTTCTGTCCAGATGTAGGGTTCTGGGGGGTGGCGGGGTGTCAGGCCTAAGGAATGCCTGAAGAAAATGCTGGCATGTGGGATATGGGGTTCTTCCTGGTGGGGGTGGTGGGGTTGAAATGGGGGCCGGAGGGTGTTGGTGGAATTTGACCTATTTGTGTGTGTGTGTGTTTGTGTGTTAGAGAGAGAGAGAGAACCATATGTGTGTGTTAGAAAGAACCGTGTGTGTGTGTGTGATAAGAGTGAACAAGCCAAACTTGTGGGAAAGAGAGGACCGCGTGTGTATGTCTCTTATCCCCCCCAGGCGTGACCGCGTGGTCAGTGCTGGGGTCGTTCCCCCTGCTGACCCTGCACACAGAGATCTGACACACACAAAAGGGGAGGCTCTGCTGGAGCAGAACGTCTGTCCACCTTGGACCCTGCTCATGGCTGAAGCAGGAAGCGCTTTCTTGCACTGAAATCTTTAACCAGCGCCCTTGGACAAATAAGAAAGCAGAATTTCCAATCCATGTTGGAAAGTTGAATATTTCTCTCATCCAGTAACCCCCAACCCCTCCCACCCACACCCACACCCACACTTCTTCACAGGACTGTGGTGGTGCTGGAACAGTGTGCTATCAGAACAAATCGTAGATAGACAAGAGATCAATACACTGCCCACTCGCAACCACACTAGCTGAGTAGGGGGAGGGGCATTTAGTTAGAGGGAGAGAGGAGAGTTTTGTAAGGACCAAGAGTGTGAGTGGGAGAAAGAAACGAGGATAGAGTGAGTTGGAGGGAGAGAGAGAGAGAAACAGCAGGAGTGGTTGAGAGGAATATAGATAGAAAATAGGTGGGAGAGAGAGGAGAGAGAAGATATTCCAATATTCATTGTATTCCAATATTCATATCCAATATTCAGTGTATTGGATATGACAGTGTCTTTCAGTGAAAGAAGCCATCAAAAGTGCACATTTGGAGAGTTGTCTGTTCATGCTGTGGTCCTGAACTGATTGAGGAGATGAATGTTCACACACAGCAACACTGCAGATATAAAGAGAGAGAGAGACAGGTAGGCAGACAGACAGACAGACATGTAGGCAGGCAGGGTCGGCAGTTCACTGGAATGCTGAGTCCAGCTGTGTAGCTGCAGTCCTTGTTTCATAGCCCCCCACACAAGCACCTCCTAACCAGAAGGAACTTCCTACAGTCTTCCATACTACTCACCCCACTCTACCCAACCCACTCTCTCTCTCACTTTATCTGATTCTGCTCTCTCTGTCTCGCTCTTTCACCCTCTCTCTTCCTTTATTCTGTCTCTCCTTCTTGCACTCTCTTTCTCTCACTGTCACACACTGACACACACACACACACACGCTTCTTATCTCATACGGACTCTCCCTGACCTTGGACCAGATTCCCTGCATACCCTGGTCACTCTCAGCCCTCTGAAGGACTGCTGGGATCGGTGGGTTGTGGCCATGGTCACTCTGTGGCTTTTCTAAACCCCTTGGTGTAACACTGTATGGCGTGTGTGTGTGTGCATGTGTGTTACAGTAAGCAGGGCTTCAAACCAGAATTGTTTTTTCAATCGGTTCGTTCCGTGCCGAATCTGTATTTTAACATTTCCGGTTTTACGTTCCACCTTCAAATTATCGTTCCCGAACCGGTTAGAGACAAAATGACACCAGTACCCAGGCCTGGACTGGTAGTCTGGCATACAATTATAATTATTGTTTTACTTTAAATTGGCCAACGACCGGCCCATAAAGCAGGGACAGCGGCCCATTGGTTCATTTTCCATACTGACACTGGGCTGTTTCAATCACATCTCTTAACATTCTCCACCCCCTGTCCCCCTGTCCCCCCCCCGTCCCGGTCGGACCGATTGTGGTGGCCGGTCTGAGCAAAAATGCCATGCCATGGTCCCAGTCCAGCCCTGCCAGTACCGGTTACTAGGGATGTGAGATATGTAGGCTCTGAATCTTTTAGATGCTATTTTGATTGAGACTATAGCCTATAGAGTAAAATATCTATCAATGTCACGAAACATTACAAAACCGCACAATTTGCATTACAAAGTAGGAGTTTCCTATGCCTGTCTGGCAGAAGTCCACAATGGCGTCCTAGTCAATTGATTGATTTGCAATTTTGGTCAGTCACAGAACTGGAATCTTTTATTCTTGCTTCGTTTTTGTTCCTTGCAAAATATCAATTTTTTATGGTTTTCTTTTTTGTTCCTTGAACCGGTTCCTTGTTTCAAAGTGTTAAGGTGCCAAGTGTTTAGGTGCCAAGCATAGAGAACGTCTCCATGCTATGTAGATGGGAGGCCATGTTGTACACTGAGAAAAAATTCCATCTAATTGATTCAGCATGCTTTGAGAATCCGAGAAGGGCTGGAATCCTGGTTTATGTGTTTGTGAAAGAATGTAATTATTTGCTGGAATCTGTCGAGCTTCGTCCATGGGCTGTCAAAATATGCATGGGGTAATGATGTTGAAATTCTGAGCAGCAGTTTGCTGGGGTTGATATAATCGCCTTCATGCCCTCACTCCCTCACTCTTTCCCCTCTCATCTCCCATCACTGTACATCCTGTTGGGCCTCATGTTTCCTGGTTGGGGCGGGGGGGGATGGGATACACACAGCAGCGTTCAGACGTGCACTACATAAATGTCTGGGCCTGTGTCGTAATAGATGGCTGGGGGGGGGGGGGGGTCCTATGGCCCAATCAACCCTCAGAGGTCCCCCATGTATACAGTACACACACACACACATTACCCTGTCTGCTTCAGACTGATAACAGGGGCGGGGTCCTACGTTTGTCATCACCCTCAACTGCATGTCACATAAACACAGCACACTGGCACACGGAGAGATGGAGAGTAAGAGAAATTGAGAAACACAGTACATGGGAGAGAATGAGGGGTAGCGAAGGAAGGATGGGGGGAGCTGATGAAAATGTCGAACGAAAAAGAGACATAGGTACTAAAGGGAAAATAGACATTGGGAAATGAAGGGGAAAGGTGTGGACCTCTTATCACTGCTGATGAACCGAGTAATCCCAAATAATCTTGACTAAATGATTGAGTTCAGACTGTCCGTTTCCAGTTAAAGATTCTTATCGTGAATCTTCACACCGACAGAAAAGACGACAGACATGTGGGACCCCTGTTCCTCTTGATTTAACATAGCGCGTGCATGGCATCCATTTCCACTCCATTCCTTTACAATGACCATGAAAACGCATCCAGCATGTTTCTTAGATAAAGTGTGTCTGTTTGTGTGTGCGTGTGTGTGCGTATAGTTTAGTACTCTCCTTCACACATCTGAGATGTGCAGTAGGCTACACGATAAGTTTGCACGGATTGCAAGGATGTGCAGTCATTTGCCCCTGCGTGTGTGTGTCCCCGTGTGCACACACACTCCTTAATGCTTCATAGATGTATAATGGTACAGTATGTTCTCATGGAAACAAAGCAGTTTGCCTGTTGCAACTGAGTTGCATGTGCTTGCTGTGTGAACCCAGTGAAGATTTTCAGGGTAGGAAGATGACTCAATGTGCTAGTCCCTGATTACACAATGCGATTGTGTGTCTCTGAGGTGGGCTGTGCTTCAATGCCTTAATGTAGTTTGGTCTAAGTTACCCCCTGGGCTGTGAGCAAAGACTGGAAACCATGACAAAAGCAGCTTTCTTCAATTACATGCTATGGCTTTCATTTTTTTATTCTTTAGAGTTGCATATTCAGTGTTCTGACATTATTGTGGAGAGGTTAAGTTTGACATAGGACGTACTGTGCCAAGTGACAGCAAACGTGACGGCACGCATGAGACCCGATGACACACACATTTGTGGAACATTCCTGGGGCCATAATTACAGTTGAACCTTTTTTACACCTTTTCTCTGCCTTGTCACACCAAAGCAATGTCGGTTATACTTTGGCTGCAAGAAATCATGCTGCAAGAAATCAGCAGCACAAAATGATTGATGGTTAGGTGAACTGCTGGTTGCAATTGGTCATGGCCAGCGATAAGACTTCCTGAATCTTTACCTGTGGGATTTTACAGGGCTATGCTCAACATGAAGGGAGATTATGGATGTAACTCTCACCAGATGAGCTGCCCTGGCACCTGGGAACTGTTAGAATGGAGGGAGAGAGGGCATGGAGGAGAGGCAAAGGAGGAGAAAATGGATGTAGAAAAAGATAGCTTTGAATATTGTGCAAAAGGGGGGATCTGAGGAGGACTGAATGGGTGTATGAAGAGGAGATAGGAAGGATTTCCAGGTTTTGCCAGGTATACACAGGACTCCTTTATTTTTCTTGACTTTGACTCAGTTCAGGGATTTAAGGTCGATCAATGCCCATACATCTGGATTTTCTCAAACTCAATTTCAGTTGGAATAGCTTCTCTGACCCGCTGAGTCACCCAGCCAGAGGTGGATTAATGGGCCAGCTCACTAGCGCTAGTAAACAACCATGCACTAGCTTCTATTGTTGCCTGCACCCCAGGTTATGTTTGGGCTTCAATAGCCTGTCTCACGGATCTGAGCAACTGGACCCTGAATTAGGGGACAGCTGTGACATGGCCAGAATGTCCTGCCAGGTCACTGTGGCTGCTTTGAGACCTGTTTGACTTTCCTCAGTCACAGACTCGAAGGGCTCTCAAGTTGCTAGACAGACTAGTGTTTTTTGTGTGTTGGGATTTGGGAAGGACGTGGACAATATATGTGTGGCTGTTATACAGGAAGAGAGTGTCACCTTAATCCCCTTGTTTTTGTGTGAATGTGTGTGTGTTTGGTCAGTGACAGCCTCAGGCTTCAAGACATCCCAGGCCATCTGCAGTCAAACTCAGTCTGGTGGTTTTTCAAGCTTTTGTTATTTTGGAAACCAAAGATTTTGTTCAACCAGGCCATCTTCTCATTTCTTATTTTATTCATCTCCCGCCCAAACCAGGGCTGAATGGAGGAAACTAGAGTTCAAGTGAGACTAGTCTACATTTATGCTCCACAGAGAATACATCACAGCCTCTATGGATAGGGTCTGGGCTCCAAAGAAAGCACATGGTTGAACTCACTTCACAATAAAAAACCCTGGAAGGCTGTAAATAACTTCACAAGGACATACACGTGTGGGCATTCCCTATCTCTTTATCTATCTCCCTCATGCACACACACACACACACACATACAGAAACACACACACACGTAGACGCTATACAGATGGACAAGAGACAGGGCTTTGAAAAGGAAAACTTTGAATGGGATTCCAGGCTGAAGTTGACAGAAGCTGTCAACATGTCAACTGTTCTATCATGAGGTAACAACAGGGGGGATAATGACAAGAAATACAATTTGGTATCGTTGTTTAATAGTTCACATTTCTAAGGTTTCTATGCAATGTTTGGCGGTGAAAGAGATCACTTTAAGATCACCTTTGATCTTAAAGTGTGGGATGGGTGTAGATGGTGTAGACGTCCTGGTGTCTCCATCTATATATTTAGATCTATCTGATCTTTTTAGATCTACCAAAGAAGTATTTCCTGCAGCGCAGTGCGCACTGTGCTGTGCAGTGTGCTGTGCTCTGCGCTGTGCCCTGTGCTGTGCAGTGCTAAGTGGCCCTGTAGTGTTTCGTCTACATGCAGACTGATAAGGGGTTCAATCAGAGGTCATCACAGGAGCAACAGTAGCACCTTTCATCTCCATCGCCTTCATAACCCCCTGTCCTCCCACAAAACTCCTCCTTCCTTTTCTCTTCCTCTCTGCCTCCCTCCCTCCCTTGTCTCTCTCTGGTTTAGCCTCTTCTCTTTCTTTTCCTGTCGACTCCTTATCTCTTCCACTCCCCTTCATCTCTGCAGTGCTGTGAACTCTGAAGCGCGGGGAGAGTGCCACACAGTCAGCAGGTTTCACTGTTTCCCTTCTCTTCTCCCCCCCTTCTCCTCCTCTCTCCCTACCCTCACCCCAGCAGTGTTTCCCAGGCGGTGGAACCGCTGGATCAGTCACACATTACAAACAGGCCTTCCCTCAGCACACACTAACCCCAGGGGGGAAAAGGCTTTGGCAATGCAGCCGATTGAGCCAACCCATCTCTCTCTTTCTTTCTGTCTTTCTTTCTGTCTCTTGGACCTTAGGCACTGGTATTTACTTTCTATATTACCTTCATCCTTTCCTTTCCCCATACCCCTCTGTGTTCTCCATCTCTCTTTCCTCATGCATTTGTTTCCACTTTCTCCCAGCCTATCTCTTTATCTCACCATGTCTGCCCTTCTTTCTGTCTTATGTTCGTTTGCCTAATCCCTCTCTGGTTTCCCCAGAGAAGGATTTGGTCACTGGCCCTTGTTTTTTCTCTCTTCCTCTTCCTCATTTTATCTTTCTCTTTCAGCTACCCCACTGAGAGTTCTTAGCTTCATATCCTCTCAGATTGAGTATAAACACACACACACGAAAACACACACGCAGCATGCTTTCCGTCTGTGGGCGGAAATTGTTCCATCAAACAATCCTAATTGTTAACCTTCCTAGAGCTCTTTAAAATACACATGTTGACATGTGTTTTGTGTATCATGTGTAGACATGCAACTCTAAGTTGTATGTTATTGACATGATATGTGGCAATCATTTTTACTCTGAGGGGTTTTATTTTGACTCAATATTTTGAACAGTTGGTAATTTTGTCTTCCTTCACCTGTAAGCCACACCCCTCTCAGACCCTGAGACAACAGACTCAACAGGCTGAGCCGGTTACAGTAACACAGCCATCTGCACGACAACGGCTAGTGTTGATGACATCTGCAGTCTGTCCATGTGCTTCTTTGAGTGAGTGTGTGTGTGTGCGTGTGAGGTTTCAGGATGAAAAGGAGAGCTACAGCTTACCTCACTTGTTAAAGAGGGGAAATATTTCAGGTGGACGTGTTTCATCTAGCTACTCTTTCAGTTGTGTTTTACTGGAGGTTTTTTTCACACGGGAAAACACTCACATCATCAACACAGTGTTGACAAACTTGATATTAACCTCAGGAGCGATGATCATGAAATCATATCCTTGTGTATGAGTTTGTGAGGACACACTACATAGAAGCCTGTAGGCCTCATAAGACACCTGATCCCTGACCGAGTGGGCCAGGCATATTGAGCTAGCTATAATCCCCTATAGGAAGAATACATAGAAGACACACACACACAGGGTTAGGGAATCCCCCTAGGTTGAGAACTCCACACATAAACACATTCACTCATGTGTTTACAGACACACATACTCTTATAATACACACATACAGTGCAGTACACACACAATGGCTGCCACAGTCCGGTGGTGCAAAGACAGCCAGTGATCCCTGGCTGTGAAAGGGTTAACAGTGGTCATGATCTAGCTATTCCAGCAGTCTCACTGTGAATAATTCAACAGCAGGAGATCTGGTTTCACCACAAACACCATGACCAGTGGTGGCATTGGAGAAAACACATAGACACACAGATATATTCTTGCTCATACTGTACACACACACGCTCACTTGCACACACACACACACACACTCAAGACAAACAGTCTCTGACACTTCCCCATTGATAGACAGAGAGATGGAGAGACAGACAGCACAATGGCTGATTGTGACAGGAAATTGGAGGAATGCATGTCAGGGCACATGTCCATTGACATACCATCCAGTCCTGATAAACAGGGCTGTGCCAGTGGGGCAGGGTGGGTCAGCTATGGGGCCATGAGGACCAGGGTGTGTGGGCCACAGGACAGCATGTACTATAATGGGTGTGGATAGCCTGGAGAGAAAAAACCTGCATTCCATATCTGCCTCCCTATAGGAATGATCCTGATTTATTTCCAGAACTTTCCTATGGCCTTACTCCATGGACCAAAACAGTACTCACATGGCACCACCGCCAGGCCATGGAATTCTGTTCTCGTTCAGACCTTGCTGTTCCTGTACCCAAACAGGACTATGTTTTCCAGAACATAACTCAGATTTCCTGATTATAGGCTAGTTTGCTGACAAATGTGGAAAAATCATACTGGACTGCATCTGTTCTTCAGCTAAACATTTTGTCAAAAACCACAGGTCATAAATCCACCCCCTCACGATAAAATGATTCAGTCTTAAGAAGCTTTAGTTCTAAATCGTTCCATCCTTAACTTCAACACAGGGATGGAGACACCCTGGGGAATATCTATAGTAAAAATATTCTAGGTATATGGGAATTGCTGTGTAAATAAAATAGTTTTACGTGTTAGCTGTATAGGTTATTATAAAAGTGTAAGAAGGCACGACATGGGGGAGGGGTGTAAGGGGTGACTGGATGTTGTAAAGGGGCAGTTGAATGTTGCTTTACCAAAACAAGATCAATGTTAACATCCTCATACCCCTGTAAATCCCAATCTTCCACCATCATAACTTGTATCACTAAACAAAGTGTGATTATATTGCAGTTCCCATGTAGCTACAGTGTCGTTACTATAGGTATTGCTATGTAAATAGTTCAATGATAATCTAAATATACCCAAAACGCTGTGTGGGATATGATATGACAGTTGTTTACCAATGATTTCATTTGTACCTTTTTATTTGTTTATTTTGCGTCTCTCATATTTCCTCAGTAATGAGGAACTATTGGGGAAACAGTCACGCAGCATTCAAACAGTCTTACAAGCACATCCTGGTTTCCCTGGGAACACCATTTGATTATCTTCCTTTGGCTGGCAGTAGTCCCATTTAGCTTTTCACTGTGACAGCATTTTACTGGGACCACTAGAGATGGCTCTATTGCTGAGCAACCCGTGTGATCTGTTTTTGTAAACCTGAACTGTGTTTCTCCTGTGAGAACCCTGTTAGGTGTCTTTAATGAAGATCTCACTCTCCAATTGGCAACACTTCAGTATGGATCTGTGTGTATCGATTGGCGCTGATTAATGTGGGGCGGCAGGGTATTGTTCCACACAAAACATAGGGCTCTGACGGGGATGGACATGTTGCTAGTTTAGCTGGTGTTGATCGGTTAAACTCCTCAGGTATGTAAAAGGCCACCCGCGCCAGCGAATAGCTAGCTTTTCGTTGGCGTAGCTGGTAGTGGTCGTGCTTGGTATGTCAGAGGTGGCGGGTTCGATCCCAGTGAAAGGCGAACATCGGCCAGTGTACCTCTGATGGAGCAAGGCCACGTCTGTTACACTAGGTTAGGGTGGCCAGTCTATGGCAGACAGACAGGTAGCCAGGCAAGGGTAGACAGACGGCTAGGCGAACATAGACACATGTAGCTAGACTAGGGTAGACAGACATGTAGCTAGACTAGGGTAGACAGACATGTAGCTAGACTAGGGTAGACAGACATGTAGTTAGGCTAGGGTAGACAGACATGTCGCTAGGTTCGGGTAGACAGACATGTAGTTAGGCTAGGGTAGACAGACATGTCGCTAGGTTCGGGTAGACAGGTATGTAGAGGCAGTCAGAGCTTAGCCTGGGAGAGAAGGCCATCTCCCCACACTAATGTCTACCAGCTGTGCTGCTCTGTGCTTCCTCTGTTTATCTTACTCCAGCTTTTCTATCAAGAGCTCGTTCTCTATCTGTCTGTCTCTCTTTTTCTCTCTGTCTTGTCTGTCTGTCTGTCTCTCTCTCGGTCTGTCTCTGTCTCTCTTTTTCTCTCTCTGTCTTTTCTCTCTGTCTGTCTGTCTGTATGTCTGTCTGTCTCTCTCTATCTCTGTCTGTCTCTTTCTCTCTCTGTCTCTTTGTCTCTCTGTTTCTCTTTGTCACTCTCTCCCTCTTTCTGTGTATCCCTCTCTCCCGGTCTCTCCCACTGTTCAGAGTGCTAATAGCTAAGTTACCTCTCTCCAGGAGGCCCCTCCCCTTCCTGGGGCCTGGCAGGAAGTCCCCCCTGTGTGGATTGGGAGTGATGGGAATGAAATTAGGCTGAATGATTCCATTGTGCTTTGGACCTGGACCTCGTCTGGCTTGGCCCGACTCGGCCCAGCTAGCTTTGGCAGGGCAAGCTCCCCAGTTCACTGTTGGTTTAATACATTATGTGCTTAAACTAGGCCATGTTTCTTGATGCTGTTATTTTTTTAGGCCGTTTTTTACTTGATTTATGGCTGTTACGAAAGCATTTATAGTCACTAAGCTTTTTCTCTGACGACTCAGGGTAGGTGATGCATAGAGGAGAGGGAAAGACTGAATACATTTTCATAATTTATCAGTTTTCCTTTTTATTCCACCTCCCTCCTTTCTCTCTCTTTTTCTCTATCTCAGTTATTTTCTCTGCCCCCCCAGTCCCAGTGTGTGTATTTTTAGCACCCACACACACAGGGTGGAGTGTGAACAATAGCTTGAGTTTTCCATCTGAACATTAACGTTGCGCGATGTGATGTTGATAATATGTGGCAGGCTGGACTTCCTGTTTGTCCACTCATAGTACAGGCAGTCCTGATAAGCCTCGCCTCCTGTCACTGTACACTGTACACTGGCTTCACCTGTATGTGACTGCTCATTATGAGGTAGGGTTACACTGCTGCTCAACAATAGTTGTCCCTTCCTCACACACACACACAAACCGTGTCAACACATACATACACACACACAAACATTTACATGCAAGGGATTCATCATGTAAATATTGCCTTGACGTTTTCTGGTTTCCTTTTGTAACTCTCATAAATAGAAATGACCTACGCTAGTTTAGGAATTCCCATAAACTGCATGCACTTTGCTGTATGTATTATGTGCCTGATAATAGTAGTAGCCCATTTAAACTGTTTACAGATATAACTTCTAACTGAGAAGGAGTGCTGGTGTAGAACCTGTCAGACTGCATTGCGACTGAACAAGGTTTTTTCCCATTAACAGGTGGTTAAGCGTTTTAGTGCTTTGTTCGTGTGACAGCCTTTGTGATGCCATCAGCATATCCTGTCAGTGTTAATCAGCCTGTCTACTTTAATGGGAATCTTCTGAGATCATTCTGTTGTGCAAGCATTCCGTACAATTAAGAACAACATTCAGTTCAGATGTTGTAATGTGGCTACCAAAAGATGAGATTTTACCAGTCAAATTACATTGATAACTGGTCAAATTACATCCGTTATACTGTAGTTTACCTACAGCACTGGATAGTGGATACACACATTCAAGTGAACTCTAGGAACAGTATTAATATGGCTGTCTGATTCCTCTAGGAGGCCCTGGCTCACATCCAGGCCGAAGCGGAAGCCAAGGCCAAGGCACGTCCCCCGGTCGACCCCTCGGAGCTGTTCCCCCGGCTGTGCCACCTGGTGCGGGCTGAGACGGGCTACGGCTTCAACCTGCACAGCGAGAGGTCCCGGCCCGGCCAGTACATCCGCTCCCTGGACGGTGGCTCGCCGGCCGACCTCGCCGGGCTCCAACCTCAGGACAGACTGGTAGAGGTGAGGGAGAGGGGGCTGTAGAGGGTGAGGGGGGGGGGGGATGACCAGAGAGGTGAGGCATGGCGGGGGTTATTAAGCGGTGGGAGGATGGATGAGGGGAGCGGGGGCGACTCAATTTCAGAAACTAAAATCACCTGGTTTTGGCTGATCACAACGAGTGAAAGATAAACTGGTGGGAGTCATGGCGGAGGGACAGTTTCCCATTGGGTGGCTGGCAGACATGATGAGACCCTTAGCTAATGAGGCGCTTATTGATGGATGGGGGTCAAAGCCAGGCCACAGGGACCCCCAGGAGAGGACTGTTTACATCAGGCACACTGGGGATGAACGACAGCGAGGGTATTATAATGAGAGAGTGGTTTATCCCTCCCTGGTCTCCACCTGTCACCCCCATGCATGTTTATGGACTGAATGCATGCCTGTGTTCTCCGACACCCGTTAGTATGCATTTATCATGTCATAAAATCAAGGTGTGTGCGTGCACATGCCTGTGTAATAGCAGACCCACCAGTCACACCTATCACAGCCAGTGTGTGCGGGGCCACACGCGTGTGCCTGCTTCCCCCCCCCCCCTTACAATAACACCGTCCGCACCCCAGACCCTCCACAGCTGCTGGTGAAGATGACAGGTTATTAGTCAGACAGCATAGATAGGTTGGAAAGAGAAGGGAAAATAGGATAGGGGGCGAGGAGAGGAGAGGAGGGAGGGCTGTAGCCGGGGTGGGACACACACACTAAGCACGGAAGGATGGTTCGATAATGTATGATGGCTCAGGACGCGCGCATGCACACTCACCCACTTTATCATCATTACCACATACTGTGTTCAGACACCCTGTAATCGCTCATCTCTACAAACTCCAGATGTAGTGTGTGTGTGTGTGTGTGTATGTGTGTGTGTATATTCAGGTCTGGAGGCATGTTCTTGTGAGCTCTAACATTAGAGCAGCAGGTAAAACCAAACCAGGCTAAAGAGGCCCATAGACCCCACCAAACCAACTACACCATGTCAAACAGGACCCAACTGGGTCATATAACCTCACAGGGTCATAGAACGGTTGAACAAGGCCAATAAGAGTTTAAGCACATTCAGTAGTGTCCAAACAGAGCTAAACCAAAGGTTGGAAAGTACCCAGCAAATCCATTATTGGTTTAGAGAGTAATGTTTTCTGCCTTTGTGAGTATTACAGGGTGGCACCAAATTGACATTAATGTACCAGCTGCTTTGATGTCCAACTGATAACAGGAAGCTAGTGAGAGTGCATGGGAACTTCCTGTGGTTTGGGTAGTTGATGACAATAGCAGGCCCATCCCTATCCCTCTTCGGGCTTGTCAATAGACTTAGCCAAGTTTATAGAGACAGAGAGAATCTGGCCCTGACCACACAAACATAGTCACTCACTGTACAGTGCATCCTGTATGCAGAACCCAAAATAAAATGTTCTCTTAGTTCTGGAACCTTGGGTCAATCACCTTTGTGTTAATGGCCTCTTGTGAACCCCCAGTCAAAGCATTGGACCTATTCCCTGTGGAGACGCGTGTATCCCACTAGTGTTAGCTTAGCCTTGTTAGCATTGTTTGAACAGGGCACATAGAGAGGGATTTCTAATGACCACAGTCTGTTCTTTAGAAACAAAACAGCTTGTTGCTTGTACAGTAGGTCATCATAAAACCGAGCTGAGCCACTCTGAGCCCCTAGGCTTTCACGCCTGTAACCTCGGGTGGCTGGCTGCAAGTCACTTTGTGTGTGTGTGTGTGTATGTGTGTGTTAGGGTTAATTGCAGCCGTCTCCGACCAACCACCCCGCTTTCATTGTCTGTCAGCAGCTTGTTATGGAGGTGAGGACCCATGACAGACCTTTCAGCCTCGCTGACTTCCCACACCCCCCTCTCTACCTCCCTCCCTCCCCCCCTTCCTCTCTCTCTCTCTCCTCCTTCCCTCTCTCTCCTCCACGCTCCAGTAGACTGGTGCTGCTGGGGTTGTGGTATCATCATCATTACTGTCAGGAGAAAGATGAGTACAGAGATGTGTCTCTGTAGAGACTGGGCCAGGAGAGGGACCCATACCTGTTTAAAGGCGTATTACACCTTTAAAGCAAAAGAGCGTCCACACACCCAGACATGCGTGTCTGCCCATTTCTGGTTTCATGAATGACCTACTGTACATCTACATTCTTTTCCTTTCTTTTGATACTTTCGAAGCCCTGTGTTCCATGACCGGTGACAATGAGCCAGTCACATCAGTGTGATAATCAGCTGTCTCTCTCCACCTCCCACATACGGTTCACATCATGATAATCGCAGCCACACACACACACAGTCCCCAGGTGCTCCGATACAGCCATGGCATCAAAACACGCACATACACTTTGTGGAGGAAAACACCATGATAATGAATAGTACTTCTGTTGCAGCTCTGGTGTGATTAGCTCAGTGTCCCTACTGTAGTGCTCTACTGTACTATTCATTAGCTGAGTGGCCTGTTTTGGTGTTTGGGATGGTTAGCCAATGAAACCTGACACAACACCTGCCGGCTAACCCTAACACAAAAGCCACTTGTTGTTCCCGACTCGGCGCTGCGTCGCGCCCAGAGCAGGCCAATCTGTCTGACTCCCTGCTGGCTTCTCACACCCCAGCTAATGTAGGGAAAGGGGGGAGAGATTTGGGATGGAGAGAGAGAAATAGAGGAGGGGAGGGTGGGGGGCGGGGGGGGTTCCGCAGCTGCTGCCGGTTTCCATCTGCTGATATGTCTTTCTTCCTCCCACTGAGACATTGCTGCGCTGCTGTTCTCTCACATACTCTCCCGCCCTTACCCACTCTCACGGCCTTTTTACTTTTTGCCCATGTCTCGATTTCTGACTCTGACTCGACCCTGTTCAGTCATGGTTTAGGTTCATCTCTCTCTCTCTCTCTCTCTCTCACACACTCTCTCTCTTCCTTTATCTCTTTTTCACAGACAAGCCCTCTCGATTTCTCTGTCATTACCGGGCCCTTCCTTTTTCCCTTCTGAGAGGTTATGAGAGAGGACTCCCCTAAAGAGTCATCCTCCTCTTCCTCCACCTCCTCCACCTTAGCCCCTCATTTCATAAGTAGGGTGAATTTTCAACAAATTTCCCCTGTGTACAGGATACCTGAAACCCACACTAGTGCTGGAGCAGAGGCCTGCCATCAATATTTGATGGTGCACCAATGTTAATCCAGCCAGCGCCTAGCGAAGCTACAGCTACCTAGCTTCCTAGCTCCAGCAGTCCTGAGAGACAAGGACTCAAGTCAAACAATACTGCATCTAGACAGTAGAAGGACTAACTCTGAGTCTCACTGGGCCTCCCAATGGTTCTTCGTACACAGATCACTCAGACACAAGACATACACTTTTCCTGTTTTGAGCTAGAGGATGGCTCTCTAGCTGAAAAAAATAAAGATAAAAGATTAGAAGCTACAAAAACTTGGCCAGCACCCCAACTTCGTGTTTCTCAAATCTTCCCTCACTGCCATGACGTTTTACTGTCGAAATAGTTAATGGTCTATTCTGATAGCCGTAGGTATGAACACTTGAGAATTAAAACAACACTACGTTGAGCTTGTACCTCGGTGAACGAAGCATTTAGGATAAACTGCTGATAGACAGCTTCAAGCTAAGATGTGCGATTGATATCCCAAAAGGTTTTTCTCCTCTTCTGGGTCCGATGTATTTTGGCTACAATGGTCCATAGCACCCCCTAGTGATAATAATGTAGCTAGTGTTTGCTCCTAAAAAATAATTACCCTTCTAGACCTAGAGCCTTGACATTGTGATTGTCACTGTTGTTACTGTGTCTCATAACCTTAGGAATTGTGTTGTTGCAAATGTCATTGCTCTGTGTGTGTACTAAGTTTGATATATCATTATTTCTTTCTTCTTTTCTCCATTTCTCAATCATGTCCAGGTGAATGGGGTGAACATCGAGGGCATGCGCCACGGCGAGGTGGTGGCCTTCATCAAGAGCGGAGGAGATGAGACCAGGCTGCTGGTAGTGGACCCCGACACAGATGACCACTTCAAGAGGATGGGCGTCATCCCCAATGTCAGCCATGTCAGAGGTAAGAGGCAGGACTACGCCGCCCACACTGCACTGCGGTCCAACAAGACCAAATGTACCTCGTCACTGCATACTACTTTGCTCCCGTTCAGTGCATCTCACAACTCTGTTGTACCAAGTAACATTGAACAGTTTCAAAAGTGTTTTTAATGATAAACTCTAGCCATTGTAGTGCTTTCAGCTTCTTCTGCTGGATTCTGTATGCCTGTGGCGTGTGTGTGGCATGTCTGGTACATTCCGACCCGATCCTAATGAGTGTGTGTCTCTGACAGACTACTCCGGTCCGTCCATAACCAACGGCTCCTCACCCAGCCCTCAGATAAACGGCAGCTCCTCCACCCAGTCCATCAAGTCCACACACTCAGACCTGAGCAGCCAGGGCAACAGCACACAGGTAGGGGGTGCGCGTGTTGTGTGGATGCGTGCTCGTGATACGTTGCCGTTAACTTGGTATGCTCTCAGCCCAGTGTGTGTACCAGAGTGTGCGCGCGCGTGCGTGCGAATGGATGCATGTTTCGCGATACGTCGCTATGACGTCAGAGTAGCGTGTGTTCCAGCCAGTGTTGGAATACCTACATTTGACATGTTCTCTCTCCCGGTTCTGTCCAGCTGTGTGAGGATGAGCCGGGCCATCTGCTGGACCCGTTCGCAGAGCTGGGCCTGCGTCTGAGTCCCACGGCGGCCGAGGCCAAGGAGAAGGCCCACGCCAAGCGGGCCAGGAAGAGGGCACCGCAGATGGACTGGAGCAAAAAACACGAGCTCTTCAGCAACTTCTGAAGCCTTGGCGCCGTCGACCCAAACGATCCGTCTTTTTACGCACGCGCACGCTCCCACACAGCACACTCACTGCTAACCTCATGCACGGAGAGAGACTTGGAAGGATGTGCTTCTCTGTGGTACTGGGGTTAGCCGGAATTCCAGCCCTTTGTCAAAGGACAGGGTCAATGGGGAGAGTGGATATAAGCTTTGTGTCAACTTTTGAAATCTCAAAAAAAAAAAACTTTTATTATTCCCTCTCTTCCAACACAGAGTCGTACGTAGACTTAGATTCAGGGCTGGAAGAAAGAGGTGCAAGTTTGGATCAAGCTCTGGAAGCCTTTATCCACCTGTTGAACTTTTTCACCCTTCAACCACTAGACCGTAACCCTAACCGCTCAAGACTTTGGCTTTGGTCAGACAAGGCTGTTATTTTTGTATTTAAAGGTATAAAATAACCATTTAGATGAAGTATTACCCCACTGACAGAACATGGACGTGTGTTTTAGAGGAGAAAGAACACTGTGACTTTTATGAGCATGGACATTTCGAGGGAAGCTCCTCTTCTTTGTGTTATTTTATATGAACACCTTCAAATGGAAGACCCCATCCTCCCCTCATTGTTGCTTTCTGTAGTGTTCTATGTTGTTGTTATTGTGACATGATCTCAGACTGCAAGTGTTGACTCGTCAGAAAGAAGCACAAACTGAAGCAGAATAGAGTTGTTTTTGCTAATTGTTACGTTTTGTCGTCATTGAATTTGTATCTCTACTTTTTTCTATATTTTTGTATAGAGCTAGGAAGCTTTTAACTATCTCATCACCTGGATATGCCTTTTAACTCAACTATCAAAGTCAGAAAGCCACTACTGTCTGCTGAAACAAACCTTTATTTTTCTCTCAAGTCCATTAAAGGGAATGGCCACTCACGTAATGCATCACTGGGGTTGTCTCCATGAGTCTCATGCCACCGAAACATAAATGTTGCCCAGCCCAATCTATTTCAAATCGTTTTTTTCATTAATTGTAGTAATTTCGCACCTCATAAAAGCCCAGAATTGTCTGTCATCCAATCAAAGAAAACCTTCCCTGGTCAGAGGTAGAGACTGGACCGCTACAGTGAGAAGGCAGAAGAGATGTTGGACAGTGAAAAGATGAAAGCTGTGTCCCCCAGGGGGCGCTCTTTATCCACATTGTACCGACTCCCCAGACGACCAGGATTTTTAAGATAGACAAGAAAGAGTTTGTGTTGAGTAGTAGGGATCATCTAGGAATAATTTAACCCCAGTGCAGTTTTTTATTCTGGCCAATGGATCTTATGGAAAAGTTAAATAACAAATATAAATAACCTGAAAGGAGAATGCGAGTGTTATGTGAGATAACCAGTCCATGACGACACTGTTAGACCCTAATGGATAAAGAATGTGGAAGTGGAAAAGATGGTTAACATTTAATGTTAATGTGATGTTTAGCATTGCTATGAGTAATATAATGCTGTTGCTACATGTGACATTTAACTGTTTGTATTGGAAGTGTTTCTAGGTGGGTTGGAGACAGATGAATGACCTCATGCCTAGGTTGAGTGAAGTAAACAATGTTTAGAGAAATAACAACCCACCACTAAATATAAAAAAAATACATTTCCTCATACTCATTCCACAGAGCTTAGACTGCTTCAATCTTCAATTGAAAAAGGTGACACCTTAAAGCAAGGTAGAGGAGACATATCACTACTACCCACCCTGTGCTGTTTGTATTTCAGCTTTATAAGATATGGTTCATCATTACCATCACATGATAGCACATCAGAGCTACAAACTGACAGCAGTAAGTGTGGTCGGATTGTTGGGGGGGGGGGGGGGGGCGTAGATGGCTGGAGAGCAGAAGAGGTTGGTGGAGCAGGTCAGTCGTGAACAGAAAGTGAGTATACTGAATGTCTGTGAAAAGTATCCTTCGTATAGCCTTGAAGTCACTGTAGCTACTGTGGCTGCGGGAGTAAGGGGGCAGATGACTCGGGTCTGGGATAGAGGGGGTAGAAGAGGCATGGAGGTCAGAGAGAGAGATAGATGATGTGTGTGTGTGTGTGTGTGTGTGTGTGTGTGTGTGTGTGTGTGTGTGTGTGTGTGTGTGTGTGTGTGTGTGTGTGTGTGTAAAAATGAATGAGACCAGGGGAGCCACAGGGCTTAAATGGGATTAGGGGTAGCATTGGGCCAGCTGTCATACACACAGACACATCCCGGAACATGCCACCATCAAACCCTGGAAGGGGGTCAGGGGTTGCCTTTAGAGGGGACCGCCCTGACCCCTGAATGCTGGGCGGGTGGTACGGCCCGTTATGCAAGCTATGCCAGTCCCTGGTTCAGATAGGTTGAAGGAACCGGGCTGGGTCCCCAGTGCTATGTGGCGCCAACGACACACTTATAGGACAGGGAGAGAATATCTGTTAACATTTATAGCACAGTAATCTGAGTTATGTCTATCTTTACTATTACTCCTAATAGTACTGCACATTGTTTTTATGTACTCTTCTCAATGTTTAGAGGTCTAGCATTCTCAGCTTTGCAGTAGGTTGTGTTACTATTGCATACGATGATGGCTGTTGACCTTGAGGTGAATGTAAGGAATGATGTGTATATATGACAGAATATATGCGTCAGGTTGCATTTTTTTCCAATAAAGTGTGACAATCTCATTCTTGAATATACAATATGACATTGTGTCCCTGTGTGTCTTCTTCCTCTGAGACTTACTCTCGTTCTCTAACTTTCTCTTTCTTTGATACACATTGTTTTCGCATGTGGTTCGTTCTTCTCTTTAAGTCATATGTTCAGTGAGCTAATCTGCCCACAGCTGTGACACTGTTCTCTGTCTGAGGAACAGGCATAGTATCTCTCTCTCTCCTGTCCTCCGTCATCCCTCCATCCCTGTGGATTATAAGAGAATTGGCGTATGGTTTCAGTTTGTTCCCAGAATTCTCTACCTCCCAGCTGCCGTGCGTTGTCAGTTCGGTTAGAGGTCACCTAGAGGTCACAGGATTGTGTGAGAGTATGTCCAGCCAGGCGTGTGTGTGTGTGTTCATTATTACCTAACACTATGCTTGACCTGACAGGAAGCCTGTTTGCACTGGCTTCATACTGAATAGAAGTCTTCCAACTGGTAAAAGATGTGAGCGTGCATGCCTGTGTGTGCTTTTGGGTATGTCTATGTGTGTGTGTATGTGCAAGTGTGTGCATGTCCTCATCCGTGTCACTGACAGGTCAGGTTGGTGTGAGACAGGAATGCAGTGGTGACATGTCTACATAAAGTGTCACTGTTGAGGTTTTGTCTGAGGAAAGGTGAGGTCAGACTTGCTGTCAGCAGCCATGGAAACACTTGACGTATGTATGAAGTGTGGGAAAGATACGCAAACACGCAGCCCAACGTGACATGAGCAACAACATCTGCATGTCACAGTGGCCTATTGTGGCGGTGCAGACTCAGAGCAGTGAGCTCATACTCTTGACAGAGAGCCGTCAGTGACAGCACGTCTTGCACCACATCGACAGAGAAGGACGATCTCCTCTTGAGGTGCTTGTTCACAGTCATAATAGTTTCAGGAGAAGTACTGCCAGTTGACACACATTGCAGTAGCAATGATGATTCAGCAGTTAAAGTACTGGCTTACCCGTAACCGTACTGGTTTAGCAATAGCAGTACTGGTTCAATAGTAATAGCTCTGGTTTATTGTAACAATACTGGTTTAGCAGCAACAGTACTGGTTCAAGAGTCATAGTTTTGGTTCAATAGTAACAGTATTGTTTCAATAGTCTGTTTCAGCAGTAACAGAACTGGTTCAGCAGTACTGGTTCAGCAGTACTGGTTCAGAAGTTTCAGTACTGGTTCAGCAGTACTGGTTCAGCAGTAACAGAACTGGTTCAGCAGTACTGGTTCAGCAGTTTCAGTACTGGTTCAACAGTAACAGTACTGGTTCAGCAGCCTCAGTACTGGTTCAGCAGTACTGGTTCAGCAGTAACAGTACTTGTTCAGCAGTACTGGTTCAACAGTAACAGTACTGGTTCAGCAGTACTGGTTCAACAGTATCAGTGGTTCAGCAGTATCAGTACTGGTTGCCATCGCTAGGGGGAGGTGCAGCAGCAGTGAGAAGTGTGGGCAGTGGTTGCATCCAGAGGCCTATCTATTCTTTGTGGAAATGAAACAGCACACGTGACATCAGAACCTGCTGGCAGGGCCAGACGAGCAGCGCCGTGACGCCAGCACTTCAAAGGACCAGGCAGGTTCAAAGCTAGCTACAATTTCAGAGCAGCAGAGAGGAGAATGGATCCACAGGTGGGCATCTCTATTCTCTATTCATGCTATGTGTGTATAGGTGTGTGTGTGTGTGTGTGTGTGTGTGTGTGCACACATTTTCCACTCTCATTGTGGTGTTTGATGGGCACTCTCTCTCTGTTTCTGGCTTTGTTGTCATATATTTCTCTCTCCCTCTCAGTACTCTCTGTACTAAACTGTATTGCTCCCCCCCCCCTCTCCCCAACACACACACCGCCACCAGCCCTGCCACAGCCCAGGTTGGAGTGCCACCTATTGGCCAGTCCTGGTACAGTCAGTGTCAGACAGGTCAGACCAGAGTTTGCCACGGAAACACACAAGCTGAGAGGGGGAAGGGCGCGAGTCTCCATGGTGACGGTGTGTTTTTGTTAGCGCGCGTGAGTCAGGCTAGCGATGAGTCACAGTCAGGAGGAAACACACACTGAGTCACTTCACACAGGCACACACACACACACACACTGGGACACTCACATGCATGCACTCCCTCCCTCTCTCTCACTTTCTCAGGGGGAGCCAAATAAGGACAACTATACCAACATACAGCCTGAGAGAGAGAGAGACCAAGAGACAGAGAGAAGAAAAGTCCGGTGAATAGGAGAGACAGGAAAAGAAGGAAGGCAAGTTGGGGCCGAGATTAACGTCAAAGAAAGAGGAGTGAAAAGGAGGACAAATAAATAATTTGCCGATAAGAGAGTCTGCCGAGGGAGGCAGACAGAGAACGAGAGAGCTTTGATGACAAGAGCACACAAAGAGGGAAGGAGGGGGAGCAAGGAAAGAGGGAAGGATCGCGGGCACATGCCCACTCCCATGAGCAGCGTTTACATGGGTGGGGGAGGAAACGGACACACCTAGTTGGTACACACACCTCACCTTATTACAGTAACACTAAGCATATCTATTCCAAGATAACGCCTACACATTATATAGAAAAGGCCCCACCCTTGTGCATTGAAGGGCTCCTTGACTGACGGCCCTGGTTTCACTCATACCGCGTGTGGCCTGTGTGCAGGCCTAGTAGTCGTTGTCATCTTGAGCCCCTTTCTGCAGTTTATTTTCCCACAGCTGGATGTTTGAGTGGAGGAGCCTGTGGCAGGGTTAACACGGTGGGTTCTATTTACTCTAGGGCTCCAGGGCTTCATGTGTGTATCTGATGAGGTTTGTACACACTCCCCACAGACCCACTGCTCATCCCCACCCATTCACTTAATGTGTGATTTGGCTGCCACTGGCCTGGCTGAGTGGCTGTGTGTGTGTGTGTGTGTGTGTGTGTGTGTGTGTGTGTGTGTGTGTGTGTGTGTGTGTGTGTGTGTGTGTGTGTGTGTGTGTGTGTGAGCATTGACACATGTATCTGGATACTGTACTTTTGGGAGGAATTAGGGTGTTTCTTCCATCTCTGTGTAATGTGTTAATTGTCAGTTGTCAGTCAACTGTCAGTCATTTAATTGTAATTTGCTTAACTACATGCTCTTCTGGTCCTACCCATTGGCACTTATTTGCTTTTCACAATGTATGCTCCATGTTTTGGCTACCCACCATGTCTCGTTGTTTATGTTCATTGACCTATGCACTTTTTGTAAAGCTCTTTCTTGTAAGTCGCTTTGGATGAAAGTGTCTGCTAAATGAATACATGTAAATGTAATTTAAGAGTGTGTTTATTTGTGTGTGTGTGTGTCTGTGTTTGGGACTTGCTTGTCTAGAAGCAAATCTCAAGCGGAAAGACAGTGTTCACACTCTCCTTGAATGTGTGTGTGTGTGTGTATGTGTGTGTGAATAGTAGACAGAGACCACACCAAACAGTAGCCCTCTACTCTCTATACACCAAAATCTTTGTTTTTACTACATCATAAAAGCAGTGATATACTACCAGTACTCATCACTCTGCATCATAAACATCACTCACACTGACCCTGGTGTCCTGCTGTGCCTTCTGAGCTCACAGATCAATCTGTCTGAGGGAGTCAGGTGGCTGAGCGGTTAGGGAGTCGAGCTAGTAATCTGAAGGTTACCGGTTCGATTCCCGGCTCTGCCAAATGACGTTGTGTCCTTGGGCAAGGCACTTCTCCCTACTTGCCTCGGGGAGATTGTCCCTGTACTTACTGTAAGTCGCTCTGGATAAGAGCGTCTGCTAAATGTAATGTAAAGATAACATTATCATTGTCAGCCTGGTAGTGTAAAAGGGCCCCTTGGGAACACTGGGTCGCGATCTTTGTTATGAAAGGTTTGTTACGTGTTGGTTGTGTAACATGTGAATGTTCCTCCTCACATGAGCAGGTGAATAGTTAGAAACAGCCTGACTGTAAGTTACAGTCCAGATGCACTGCCCCCGGGAGCCAGAGATCAAATTGTGTGTGTGCGCGTGTGTCTGTTGGGGTGTGTGTGCGTGCGTGCCTGTGTGACAGAGGGCAAGCATGATTTTATTAGTGAGTTCAAGGAAGTAGACTGATCAGATGATGTGACAGATAAAGTCAGCAGGTCGATTAAGGGAGCGTTGTGTTGAGATCCCCTCGGTCACCTATTAGCTAACCACACTCCCTGTCCACTCTATCAATGCTTGCGTAGTCCCGGTTACACAGTCACTCTGAGATGCTGTCTCAGATAGTCTACCACTCACTTTTATCATTAAATTAGTAACCGTGGTTCTTGTAAATATCGTCATCATCGTTATGTTGTTTTTCTTATTATTTATAAACAGGATATTATGTTTATCCTGTTGTGCAAATTTTTCCCAGTCTTGTGAATAAAACTAAAGATCAAGTATTTCACTAGAATTCTTCTGTCTTTGGAAATTACAAACTCCCAGAGTAGACCTACTGGTAAAAAAAACTTTTATGTTACCAAGGGACACCAGAGGACTCGTTTTAGGTACTTCATATCCCAGCATACGTGCCAGAACCATGATATATTCTGAAAATAAAGACTACACACATTATTCTAGTTGTGATGACATATTAACAATTCATAAACTATCCCCCCTTTTTCCCCTGCCAGCCCCACCGGGCTATCCACCCTTTTTTCTCTCAGACACCTACCGCCACATATCCAGATCATCCAGCCGATGACCTCATCTCAGGAGAATCCTCCCTCACACCCTCTCTATTTGGGTGTCGGGAGAGAGACAGAAGGAAAGTGAGAGAGAAAGAGAGAGAGAGAGAGAGAGAGAGAGAGAGAGAGAGAGAGAGAGAGAGAGAGAGAGAGAGAGAGAGAGAGAGAGAGAGAGAGAGAGAGAGAAGAAAGAAAGAAAGAAAGAGGAGACTAATCGGTGCAGAGTGTTCCCAACCTGCCCTCATTATCTCTGCTGGCTGCACTTACACTTAGTGACACGTTGAGTCTGCCTCAGGGGACTGGGTGGAGGCACCTCTATCACAGAGAGAGAGAGAGAGGGGGGGGGGGGGGAGGGAGAGAGGGAGAGAGAGACAGAGAGAGAGAGCGAGGGAGGGAGGGAGGTAGAGAGAGAGATTTACAGGAAGGGGAAGAATTGGGGAGTTGGAGAGGGGGAGTTGGAGAGAGGGAGGAAAGCTGTCATGCAACAGATAGTGTGCGACAGAGCCTGAATGACGAGCGTGAGAGGCACGGAGGTCAAGAGAGCGGGGCAGATCGAGAGGGGGGGATGAGGGAGGAAGAAAAGAAGGAGCGGAGGGCAGGAAAGGTGGTCTTAGGAGGATATATTTAGTTGGTTGAGGAGAGGGCAGTCTCCTCACAAGGGGGTTTCCAGCTGGGTAAATTTAGACTCTGGCTCTGTAGAAACAGGAGGCAGGAAGGGAATGATGTGCATACGGTACAGGACTACCAGACTGATGTAACTCAGAGCAAGAAGGCCACACACAAATCAACATACACACACACACACCCAAAAACACGCATGTGTGAACACGCATATACACACTTGACCAGCATTTCATGTGGGACGCCTGCCATTGGAGACAAGCCTGCCGCCGTGAGAGCGAAGTACCACAGCGGACTCCACAGATAGCTTTTCAGTCCAACCAACCAAAACCTTGTGAGTGCATCGTCCGACGACCGGGTGTCAGACACCATCAGTGGATTAGACAGCGTGGAAGCCCACACTCCAGGGACGCAGTGTTCTGTGAGCATCACTGTAGCTACTGTGGCTCAAATGAAAGAGGAACCACAGCTGTGAAAGCAATGCTAATAATAATGAGAACCCAAAAAGAGAGCAGTCCGGGCAGCGTTGAGGATAATAGCATGCGTCCTGGCCGTGGAGACGGGAGAGCGAGAGCGAGCAACGAGCCGCAGTGACGCCATTGTGGTTCCACGGCACTTCCTGTCTGCGAGCCACAGTGTTTGTGTGTCTTGTCTCCATGGCGACTGCCAACACATAAATACCGGAGTGAGAGAGAAAGAGAGAGAGCGGGAAAGAGAGAGAGGCAAAGGGGGGAGGGGTGGGGGGAGAGCGAGAAAAATAAAGACACATCCATTACCCGTCTAAGTCAAGTGGACCCTGCCTGGGCCTCCCTCACAAGAGAAGCCAGGACTGGGTCGACTTTATGACTGAGCTCTGGACCCTCTTTTGTAGACGTGGTGCTACAGAAAAACTATATTGAGCTGAACTAAACCTTGGGTACCTTGGCCAGGTCTTACTGTCCCATGACATATAGTATAGAAAAGTATAGTATAGTATAGTATAGTATAGTATAGTATAGTATAGTATAGTATAGTATAATGTAGTGTAGTATAGTATAGTATCGTATGGTGTACAGTATAGTATAGTATATCATAGCATAGCATAGCACAATACTGTGGTATGGTTTAGTGGTAGTAGTAGAATAGAATAGAATAGAATAGAATAGAATAGAACAGTATGGTACTGTATATAATGTAGTGTAATATCATAGTGTAGTATATTGTCTAGGGTAGTGGATTTGGTTCCCACTATAGACACACTCTTTCTCTCTCTCTCTCTCTCTCTCTCTCTCTCTCTCTCTCTCTCTCTCTCTCTCTCTCTCTCTCTCTCTCTCTCTCTCTCTCTCTCTCTCTCTCTCTCTCTCTCTCTCTCTCTCTCTCTCTCTCTCTCTCTCTCTCCTCTCTTGCTCTTCCTCTTCCTCTCTCTCTCTCTCTCTTTTTCCTCTCTTGCTCTTCCTCTCTCTCTCTCTCTCTCTCTCTCTCTCTCTCTCTCTCTTTCACTTCCTCTCTCAATGTCTCTCTCTAACTCTCTCTCTCTTTCTCTCTCTAAGGAAGAACGATTTCCTCTCTACTTGCTGATGTCTGATTACATCACTGCTACCATGACAACCAAATTGAGTTTTCATCAAGGTTGAGATTAGTCACGTAGAGTCGGGTGATTCACTGTCTTAGATGAACATTCACTCTGATGTACCCACTTTAACACACACTTGGACACACATTCATTATGATATGAATATAGGAAATCTGGACTTTGCCCTCAACACCTTTTACGTAAATACGTCTAAGAACTGGGACCCATAAGGGCACTTCTGTTGCAAGGTTAGCACTCTTCTCCTTTATGATCCAAACACACAGATACCCTCAACATGCACACCCTCCATATATACCTACACTAACTTACCACACACACCAGACTTAGACTGTACACTTTGACCCTCAAGGGCACACACACACACACACACACACAGCAGCCTCATGCCCTACTGGAGGTGAGGACTACATGAGAAGTGCAACAAGGTGGTTCGCTGAATATTGGTAATGCGGGACAAAGGTTAAAGTGGGACACTTAAGTCTAATCTTCTGTAAAGACAGACTGTCTGTCTGTGTGTCTGAGGCTCTATTATCTCAAGAACCGGGCAATGTATGAAGCTAGAAATCGACTGGTGTATTGCTCAGGACACACAGTAATATTTGTGAAATCGTCCCACTTTAGCAACATTCTCCATACATGTCTAGAGAGCAGAACACGGTGCTGTCGGAACTGAGATCCTCAGGAACACTTTAGATCCAGGTGCTTGTAATAAGCGTTAGTTAATAGCTAATAAGGCCTTAATGCATTAGGAAGTCTTATTAACACATATTCATCTCAATAAGCTTCTTATGAGGGTCATATTCCATATGACATATGCACTTATCTCATCTTACAATCACCCTTGCCCTTACTGATATTGTTAAGACTTATATAGTCTTGTAACACATATGAACACATATGAAGCATCTAACAAGGGCCTTGTTACATATTAACTAACCCTTATGATAGGCGCCTGGATCTGAAGTATTACCAGATCCTCTCCTACACACCCAACACAGGCCAACCACAGGCCATCTGAGGTCTCACACACACTGGAGCCAGATGTGTGATGTATTGTATACACACACACACACACATACACACACGAGAGCCTTGTACACATCAACAGCAATGGCACAGATGCTGTCACTCAAATGAGTACCCTCATCATGCATGAATCAGGACGATACAAACAATCAAAATTGATCAATGCAAGTCTTCCAGTTAACATTCCCCAGTTCACAAAGGTCATTCATCTTCAACGTGAAACAAACAGAACGTCCATAAACAAACAATCCGACTTGATTCCATTCAAAGGCAAATGATGTGATCATCTGTCTTTGCGGCCTAGTTATTACATGTGCCCGTGTGCGCGGGGGTTGCTAAGATACTGCTTGTGTGTACAGGTGTGCATGTCTGTGTGTGCGTGTCTGTCTGTGTGAGGAATGTGTGACGTAGGTTCAGTGCTCACAGGCCCTGCCCGTCTAAGTGGCCTCCCCTTTTCTCACACAACCCATGGCTTGCAGTAGTAAGGGAGGAGAGAAGTATATGGAATGGAGGGAGGGTTGGAGAGAGGGATGAAGGGAGGGATTGAGGGAGGGATTGAGGGGAAGTAGTAAAATCTCTGATAGCCTCTCTCTCTCTCTCTCTCTCTCTCTCTCTCTCTCTCTCTCTCCCTCTCTCTCTCTCTGAGTCTCGTCTTACCCCTGGGTGAGGAAAGGGAGGGTTAGAGACTGTTTCAACAGTAGACAGGTGCAGATCAAACCACCATGGAAACACCCCGCACAGTCACAACCCCACCCACCCAACCCACCCCCTCGCCTTCGAGGCCTGTTCTCCACCACCCACCACCCACCCCCCCACCCCCCCGCCCCCGCCCCACCCCGTCCCAGCACTTTAAAGAGACTAGACAACTCTGTCACAAAGACGGAAGTGAATAAATTGTAGTAAATGGCCACGCAAAAAAACGTAACTTCTTAATTTCTTGATTTCCAACTTTCAACGCTTTTGCTTCTGCTTTGGAATACAGACTGCCTGCAGTCGTGTAGCCAACTGTGGGGTGAAATAAACATTGCCCTTTATGACCAGCTGTGTGGCTAATTAGCTCCCTACCCCCTCCCTTACTCCTCTTCCTTTCCTGCGGCCCAAGCATCCTGCCAGTCAGCCAGACAGTCAGACAGTCAGGCAGCCATTAAGCCAGTCAGCCAGCCAGTCTACAGGGCTAAGAGCCTGTGAGCAAGGGGAGGTCCCAGACCGTCTGACGTTTTCAAACAGGAATCCCCTGACTGGGGTGGGGCCACAGAGCAGAGGGCCGGGCTAGTAGGATTGGCTGCTTACTCTCACCCGTCTGGCTCCCAGACACTCACTCTCACACACTCTGTCTGCACCGCTGCTGAAGGAAGGAGAGAGAGAGAGAAAGAGAGCGAGAGAGGCTGCAACCTTGAAGTTCAACTAAGGCTGTGACAGAGAGGAAAGAGACAGGGAGCAAGGATAGAGGAAGAGAGAGAGCGAGTGAGAGAGAGAGGAAGAGAAAGAGTCAAACAGACTTCACCCAGGTACGTTATGCTTCCAGACTGGACGTTATTCTTGGTCTAGACAAGAACTGGATTGTTTTATTGTTTTATTGTTTTATTATCGTCTGGAACTAGACGGTATTCTCTCTTGTAGCTTTCAATGGAGGGTGTGTAAGTGAATTTGTGTGTACTCATGAAAGGAATAACTTCTCTACAACAGCCTCAACAACCTGTGGATCTTTCCTATGCGACTGCAGTTTATGATAGCTAAACAGACACAGTTGGGATATGGGAAAAATGGTCCTGATCTAAGAGCTGATCTCTGGCAATAAAGTGTCCAGTCAAAGGTCATCTGTAAATAGTTTCTATTGAATGGGACATCTGTTTCAACTGTCTATGTGCCTGTCTGTATGTCTGTCTTCCTCTCTGTCTACATGTCTGCCTGTCCTCATGTCCTGTCTCTCCTCCTCTGTGTGTGTGTGTGTGTGTGTGTGTCTGTTAGTGTCTCTGAGTGTGCCTGTCAACCAGCCTTGGGTTTGGCACAAGGAGCGGACAAGGTCATAAAAAGTTCTGGAAAAGCAGGCGAAAAGACGCTGAGCGGAGCGCCCAAACATTCCTCTCATTGTTCTGAGGCCCTGTAAGTCTGCAGAGAGCAGAGAGCCTCCATGAAAGGCAGGGAATCCAGCTATCCTGGTCGCAGTCTAGGGGATTAGTCTGTTCATGACTGGCCCTGTCTATCTCTCAGACTCACCCCAGGGAATGCAGCCCTCGCGGAGCTAACCTTGGCTAAGTTAGGGCCAAACGGTTCCAAACTAGGGTAAACTGAAACTAGAGTTTACTGGTGTCCTAGACCCTCCATTCTCCAGCCAGGCTACTGTCTGGGATTTCACCCCCAGACCACAGCAGCCCACCTGGGGACGGTGGCTTGGGGACAGAGTTTAGCTGCGTGGAGGTTTTTACTCCCCCCCTCTCTCACTGTTCCCATTAGCCTACTGCTGTCTGTGGGCATTGGGGAGAGGGGCGGTTGTCAGAGATGGTACGGAGGAGAGGGATAGAGAGAGAAGGAGGAGGAGAGGGAGATGAGGTATTGGATCAAGGCCAGGTTTGATGGGGCTGATAGAGTTGCTACAAGTAGGCTGGGACTGTGAGATGGTGGCGTAGTGGAATAAGACAGGGTGCATTGGACTGGCAGGCTAGTGTGTGTGTGGTGTGTGTGCACGGGTGTGTGATGTATGTGGTGTGTGAGGCAGTGCAGTGTGCCTGTGGCCCAGCGGCCCTGGGCTAAGTACAGGGCTGGTGCTGGTTCTGGTGGTGGTGGGGTTTGGCAGAGGATCAAGCCCAGGGTAGGGTTACACACGCTGGGCTGGGGGAGAAGACCACGACTAGGACTGGTCTGGCCGAGCTGGGCTGGGCTGGGCTGGGTACTGGTCTGGAAAGCCTTTGAGATTTTCACTAAGCCTGAAAATACTTTTTATTTTCAGACTTATTTCCCACATGAGACCCGTTGTGTTGATTCCACCACTGCACGTTTCCTTTCATTGGTTACCGCTGCAAAAATGGAACAAAAAGACTTGAAATAGAGCCATCTTGAATTTGAATGTCATTGAATGTCAGACACTCAACATAATTGTGCACTCACACGCAAGGCAAATTACACGAGCGTACACTCACATGCACACAGCACACACACACATACTCTTTCTCACAGGAACAGGGTGTGGTATTTTGTAAAGGTGTGTATGTTCAGAGAAGTACAGTAGGTTAAAGTCAATGTGCAATCCTTTCTGCTGTGTCAGGGTCCATTATATTTATATTTATCTTTTCAACCTTGTCGACTAGTCTAGAGAAGTATATTTTTTCATGACAAAAAACATTTATTTGACTAAATATTTGGAAATTGTTACCTCACACAAGTCCTGATTTTTTTTATCAAACAGAAAAGATAAATATTTAGAATACTTCAAAAAAAGTTCCCAAAAAATCACATTGTGGTCTAAGCATGTAACTTTGACATGACTGCTTACATAACATCTGTGACAAAGTTTGATCAACAAGTTCTGTTTCTGCGTTTTTTCCCAACCACCAAGGTGAGACTGCTATCAGCCTGGACTGTATTTGTACTCCATTGTTGGTTTATAAGACATAGGTCAAAACCGTAGTTCACACACTGCACATTTGCTCAGCGGAACACTGACCACGTTGTTTGTATATTGATTGTGAGCGCACTGTGAGTCTGTGTGTGCTGAGTGGTAATTGAGTGTAGTGTATGCGTGCGTTCGCCCTGCGGGCCTGCTTTGGTAGGCCTGGGTAGAGAAGCTATGTGTAGAAACAACAGAGACTTGAGGGCCAGCTGTCTCAACAGAGGGTTTTCCACTTAATGGTATGCCCTTATGTCAACGACCCTATCGATGCTGCAGTCAGAGCCACACACAGGGGAGTGAGGACATCAGTCTCAGGCAACACCCTGAGGGGAACAGGCCACGTCTACACACAGTCACGGTGTATTAGTATACAGAATATGTGCACGCACATTCACACACTCACACACCAGAAACCCCAAAAAGTAAAAGATGTTGCCACTGTTGGACATCTGCTTCTGAGTATCACTCAATGATGGCATTTTCCTCACACACACTTTACACTTTGCTCAGAGTGCAAAACAAATTGGCATTGCACGGCCTGAGAATTAGCAAGTATCCACATGGGTGGCGTGCTTCCAGCATGGACTGGAGGCTAGAAGTCTAGCGCACTGAAGTAAGAATGGGAGAGAGAGGGTCAATGCAGAAGTGAGAGACATTAGTTCGAGATCCTTAAATGAGAGTTTGAGGTGAGGCGGCGTGCGTCACTGTGAGTGCTGTCATTGGACAGGCGAGGGAAGGAATGAGCTCATGTGTATTACAGGCTGCGGGTTCGATCGAGGAAGGAGGAAAAGAGCGGAGGGCCAATGGAAAAGATGAAACGATACAGAGAAAATAAGAGGACATGAGTCCGAGCGGCGGCCTTCCGAGATGTGGGAACGACAGAAATAGCGGCTTTGACTCGATGGAGGAGAGGAGAGCAGGGAGGTCTATTTGATGGGTGTTGGAGACCTCATATGACCTTTGGTTTCAAGGTAAGGATAGTTTGAGCCAAGGGCCACACATGGTGTGAGTATGTAGGAAAAGCCGGAGGCCATTTGTATCATGGGAAGGATTTACAGGAGAGTTAAAGTAGTTTCATTTTATGTTTATGGTCTCTGTGTCTGTGAACTGTCTGAGCCAACTGTAGCTCACTTTGTGAAGAGATGTTCGATGGTCACTCAGGTACTTCAATTGAACTCTTAATTGAAAGTCAGTCAATACTCATACCACAAAGATGCCTCTGGAACTTCAAATTATAGAGGAGAGAGAAGAGAGAGTAAAACTAGCACACACACACAGAGAAAAGAAAAAGTAGTGGAACTTTTCTTTCATTCTATTTTCTTCTCAGCTCTAGAATCAGGTCTCTTCTAGCTGTGTCACTAACGTGTTGTGATTGGTTAATTGAGCTAAAGACTGCAGTACAAGACTGTCAGAACATGGGGCCTGGCACACAGGGACAGACATTTTGTTCACGTTAGCATTTGCTTGTGGTGCGGCGCCACTGCATGCTAACGTTTGTGTCTCTTCTAAATGTTGGTTTGTGTGGGCTGCACTTCACTGTTCACCTCATTGTTTCTTACCTTTTTAAATCCAGAAGAAAGCTAACACACTGCTGGCGTTCTACGCCATTTGGTGGTGATGCAGCATGTTAGGGATTTGCCATAGCGATGGCTCATAGGTTTACTCCCGAATAAACTTATTTAGAACCTGGAATTCCCCAAAAGTGAGATGACTCATCTAGTGCACAGGGTCCAGGAATACATCCGTTGTCTAAAATAAGAAACATTAAGTACCACAAACATTGAGACCATATGACATCCACGTCATAGAAAGGAAACGGGCAAATAAACTAAATGTGTACATTGCGTAGCTAGTAGTGAATGTTCTTTTTTTGCTAGTCTCATTTAGTTTTGAGCCTTGCCATCAATGAGTCTGCTATCTCAAGCTTGAATCCCAAACCATTTTGTTGTGGGGTATTCTGACGCTGTCATTTGTGAACAGAGGGAAGGTTTTGTTAAGGTTGACTCTGACTGAGGACCCATGCTCTCCGACCTTTTCCCCAGACGGGGGCACAGAAAGGAGCAGAGCACAACTCGCGTCCGCATGGGAGTGTCACTTGGCGGGACTTCCTTCAGCCCTGATTCTCCATGCTGTCATTGAAAAGCTATTTTTATAAGAGGCCACAGGAAGCTAGCCTCAGAGAAGCACACAAGTTGCTGAAAAGGGGCATCGACAATGACCTGCACATGACAAGGGCCCAGCAAACTCACAGTCTCTCACACTGAAACGTGCGCGCGCTTGTCTCGGCTAGGCTTATCCATAAAACTGGAAGTAGTGAGGGAGGCCAAATGAGGAAGTAGAAGAGAAGCAAACCAACTGATGAACCCCACCTCTGTCCTCCCCACACACACTGGCTAATATATCGTCTGCCAGCCAGGGGAATTCCTGGTAGAGTGATTTTTGCACCTATGACTGAATCACATTGCCAGGGATTTCCAATGGCTGGCATGAAATGAGCAACCTGGGGCTGGGATGAGCTGGGCTAGTCAGTGCACCAGAACACAGACATGCTGTACTATGAGCCAAGCGTGTCCACATGCAGTCACACTTGCATTCTCTCTCAACTTCCCTTGCTCTTTAATGTTTTCTTTTTCTCCACATAGTACACACACACTCACTCAGGACACAGGACCCCTGGTTACGTGGCAGCAGGACTTAGCCCACATGTGAACACTGTAAGTTCCCTCCATGTTCACAGTGGTTAAGTTCTGCCACCACGGAGCCTCAGCCTGCAGTAGTGGATGATCAGCCCAGCGTTCAAGAGCCCTGACTGGGGAGAAAGTATCAGAGGACCCCTGCCTGAAGTGCTACTTTGTGGTCTTAGTTTTATGGGAGACACCATTTCCAGTCTTATGTATCTTCTGTTGTTCTGACTGATGTGGCTGTTGCGTTATGGCGTTTGTTTAGTGCATTATATATCCCATGTACCGGCTGTCTTTGAAGGTCTGTGTACACAGGTGGTTAATGTCAGTTTAACCCTGTACATGAAGTTTTGAAGCTGGAGCTGTATTCATATCTGAGATAATGTATGCCCATCCATCACAGTCTCTATTCTTTACATGATTAGGGTTAGGGTCTGTCTGCGCTACAGTGTGTCTGTGTCAGTCTTGAGTCCATGCATGTATGTGTTTCGTCTGGGCATTGGGTTTTTTTGTCAGCGTGCTACTACACTTTCTTACATTGGTTATGTCGTCTTCCTAATTTCCTCAGTGGGCACATGTGAGTCTTAGTAGTGTGTTGTGTTCCCATAGGGTGAGTTACCCTGCCTTCACATCCACTCAATATATTCTAACATCTGCTCTGCAGAAGACTGCTGGTGGAAGTCTGGAGGCTACAAAACACAACGTGTTCTTTGTCCAGCTACTGTTAATCAACCCTCTGATCTCTTTGTACCGATCTCAATAGCATGGTAATACGGGAATGTTTTTGTAATAATCAGTCAAATGGTGTGCAACTTTTGCACTTAAAGTGTTATCCTCTGATGTTTCTTTGAATGTGTGCAGGTCTGAGGGTGGGCTAAATGCATTAATGTGTTCAATGTGTGCTTGCATATATGTGGTGTAGGCCTAAATGTATATCATATGTGTGTGCGTCTCTCCATCCCCCCACGGGGCTGGTCTCCCGTGCCTGCTGTGCTGATAATCAGTGTGTGACATTCGCTGGCTCAGTTCAGCAGGAACAGGGGCCTGGTCTAACCTCCAGACCCAGAGGGAGAGACGGGGTGAGAGACATTTCAAAGTCCCAGCGATGAGAAGCTTGTATGGGAGTACCATGTGGTAACGAAAGTTTGGACCAGCAGCCAACCTCCAGGCCATGCATTCCCTCTGGCAGCAGGGTAAGAGTCCTGCTTATCTGCCGTGCACATACACACACAGCAACACATCCTCCTCTATCGTCTCTGACCTGAAAGTAGGTAAGGTGGGTAGGTACTTTGTTAATCTCAAAGAGAAATCGCTCATGTCGGCTGACCTCGACGAGGTGAGTCATTCGCTCCTTCCTATCATTGTTATGGTCTCACCCAAACCTTCAACAGCACTGAACGGACCTGAAGGTGTTGTTGTTACCAAAACTGGACTGTGTGCTGTGACTGTATACTGCGCAGGAAAGTCATCCTTGACAGTGAATTCCAATGCTGTGAATTTACTCATGCTCATTTGTGTATTAATGTGACTTGTGATTGGCTGCCAGAATGAAATAAACTGAAGATACTTCTATTGTGAGTGTCTGAGTGGTGTCTGTAATGTTTGTCATCACCGGTAGACTGGCTGACGCCAGGCATAACTTGTAGAAAGAGTTGATTTATGAAGTCCTCTCTGTCTGAAAACTGCGCGTGCATCCTTCTCACTCGTGTTCGTTCTCACCCCATCTTCTCTTTTGTGCTCTATCTTGTTTTACGATGGAATTGTCTCTGTGGTGAAATCGGTCACCTTTCACAACACTGTTGACGTCTATTGGGGAACAACAGGATAAAATCATAAATTCTAGAGGCCACATAGCAGAAGAATCTAACGAAGACACTTGTGCAACTCGGGTTCAAACGTCATAGCTGACAATAACGTCATCCACTGTACACCTGTATTCCCACCCCGAGAGTCAACATTGTAGAGACAGATGTTAATTTGTTTTTACAGTGTAATTACTTAATGATAATGAGAGATTTTGTGAGATACTATGAATCGGGTTTTAAGATATGGGTTTTTACTGATAAGAGGATCAACTAATATACAATTATCCAAATGTTGCACATGGCAGAAATGACTCACCAAAAATATTTGTTAAGAGTTTGCTTATACTTAAAACAAGTAAATTTGGAAGCAAGAAAATGTTCCCTGATGAGATTTCTTAAAATAATGTGTACTAATATTATGTCACTAGATAATCAATTTATACTACAAACAAGTCTAACTAGATTTAAAATCTAAAAACAAGTTACCACACTCAGATGTAGAGTGCAGTGCAGAAACACTAATGTGACAGTATGGGTGTCAAGATTAGCACCAAATAAAGTCCAACATGTTTCAGTTTGCTGTGTGACTGCATGACAGTCAGAACCATAATTCAGATCCACAAACTAGTATCATTGTCACAATCCCCAATAACTGAACCCAAACGCAGACCAGGACAAGGTAGGTGGTGAAAAAAGGTGGTGTTTATTGGTGACAGGTGAGTACGGGTGATGGGAGGCTGATGATGGTGACGAACGTGCAGGTCGGTGGTACTGGTGGCCAGGCGGGAGTGAAAGGAATTCCAGGGTGAAGGTACTGAAAAAACAGAGGGAAAGGAATCCGATCAGAAACAAGCAAAAAATGAGCTAAGCGTACAAACTGACAGACAGGTTAAGGCTGACACGCAAGCACTACATACGAGTACGGCTAACGATCCTGGCAGGCACTGGATGTCAGGCCACAGCTTAAGTAGTGTAGTGATGATGATCAGGGCCAGGTGTGTTTATTGCTGAAGAGGAACAGGTGAGAGCAGATTTGTTGCCCGGCAACCGGAACGGGGTACGTTCAGGAACGTAACACAAAACAAAGAACAAACCAGACAGACAGGGAAATCAGCTCAAGGGGATGTGGTTGTGACAATCATATCACACAAACCCCCCTACAGTTCCAGATCAGGTTGTGGTCAGACAATGTGACATTTTATCAGAAGGATGTCTGCCTCCATGGTTGCCGAGGAGATTGAAGTGTTTCTGAACACATGAGATATGCACCATACACGACACAGTGGGCTAACATGGCAGCTGATCACACAAGGTGCTCCAGGTGTTCAACTGGAGGAACAAGGGGTCATCCTCCTCGTCTCTCCGCCATCTCTCTTCCCCCTCCCCTCCCCTCCCTACGGCAGCTGAGGATGCAGTCCACCATCGTTACCAGGGCGATAATGGCAGTAATGATAAGGATGCTGATAAAGTGGTTACTGCCGGTCTGAATGTTTGTGCTCCCTGTGTTGTCACCGAGGCAACACAGGGAGCAACGCCTTGTCCGTCAGCAGTGGCAGTTGGGTGCGTCAGCGAGGGATACGTGCATCAGGGCTGCACTTCCTGTTTCTGAGAAGGCAGCTAAGGTGAACCCCCTTCTCCCCTCTCATCTGTTCTCTTTCTCGTTCTCTTGTCTTTCTCTTAGTTCCTTTCATGTGCTACACACATTCTCAGTCCTTCTCTCTTTCACTTTTTATAACCCCCCCCCCCCCACACACACACACACACACACTAATACACCCCCCCCCCCTGTATCTACTCTTTAGTCTGCATGTGCCATATTTCCCTTACACGCCCCAACTCACCTGCAGGTTAGCCTGGCAGGGTGCTTGGGCGGGAGTTCCCATGGCAACATAACAGGTAAACAGTGGAGAGAAAGATAAGAAGCCAGGACGTTGCTCTTTGATAGGGAGTTTCATACACACACACACACACAGATACATACACACAGATAGATGCATACACACACAGGCACACAACAGACTTCCCAACGCTTATACTCCACCCTACAGCTGTGGAGCTGCTCATCACGTTTCATGTACATCATGTTCTCTGGTCTCTTTCTTCTTGCCTGCCTTCCTGCCTCCCCTCCTCTCTCCTGCCTCCCCTTCTTCCTCGTGCCTTCCCTTTTTCCTCGTGCCTCCCTCCCTGCCTCCCTTTCTCACAGTAGAAAGCTGCCACTCTGGCTGCAGCACAGACATAATTGGCACTATGACTGCAGTGCCCAGCCACATCACACAGACTGCTGATTGTTCCAGAGGAGAGGGGGCTAACACTGTGGACTCTGTCCACAGAAGCCACACAACATTATCATAGCGTGACTACAACTCATCTATGTTCACACACACACACACAGTTCTGGGCAGCACAAAGCAGATTGTCACACACACTGCGAGTACTTCCGAATTAACAATCATACACACATACATGAGCACGGAGATATACACCCACACACGTAAAAATTCCAAATGAAAAATGCAAAGAAATATGTCAAACGTAGACACATACATAGTCACTACCCACTATCTTCTTTCTTTCAGTCACTCCCTCTCCCTGTCACCATTGATAAAAAAAAAAAAAGTTAAACAAACATAAGCATCCATAGGTGAAAAGGTGGAAAGTCCATACAGGGTGGCCTTTGTACAGTCAATCCAGCTTCAAGCCTTAGGTAAACACACACTCTACAGTACACACACACACTCTACAGTATGCACACACATGCACACACAGCACCACAGAAGCAAACAGCCAATAGGAAATGAACGAAACATTGAATGGAAAAGCAGTTTAAGCAGAAAGAGAAACGCCCTGACAGGAAAGGACACATTGGGCTGAGGTTTCGGGAAAGTTGACCTTATCCCACTTATATATTCTCTTTTTTACCCGCCTCTCCATCCAGGAAGTAAAGGTCACACAGTGCTTGCTAAATATGAAACTGACAAATACACATTTCCCCTACCGCTGGGGGCTACTTGGGACAATTTGGATGCTCCCAAATTACCAATGTGAAGGTTGCAAATATTATTGGGAGGGGAGGATGACATTGTCAGGGGACAGATATTACATGTCAGAGGGTTTAGTTCCCATAGAAGAACTCTGTTTTAACAAAGAACAACACTTCATCACGAGAAAAGTTGACTTTCTATGAAGGTCTGTCACTAAAACCTTGTCACAAAAACTTTGATTTTCCTAGATACTTTGCAAGGTGAATAAAAAAGTATTATTATGAAAGGAACTTGATTCTTATTGAAAATACTGCAGCTCAGACCATGTGTTCTGCACGCATGCTCGTGCTGACAAACATCGTCACAGAATAAACCACGCATGCAATTTTAAATTCCCTCTTGAGTTCTCCAGGGGAACGGAGGGGGAGGAGCCTCACCCTCAACAGCAGCCCAGTGATTGGTGGAGTTGTCACCTGACAAGACCTTGCATTCCTCAGAGCCCACAGCATCACAAACTCACTGGAACTCAAAGCGCTCTCACCTAGACTACAAAAAGGGCCAGTGCCAGACCTTCTGCCACACCTTGGCTGTATAAAAGGTAGTCCATAGGTGTGAAGTTATTGTATGAAACTGACCCAATCTAAGAACTGCTGTTGGATACGCAGGCACTTGGTGCAGCAGTCCTATTTCTGGATACCAGAGATGAGCCCACAGCACTCATCATAATCTACTTGATGGTTCACAATGGCTCATGACTAACGACACTACATGAGGTGCTGGAGTCCCCTTATGGATCTATCAGGCATTACAGCGTTTGGTCAATATCCACTTAAACACACACACCATCACAGTATATGTATTTATTTACATGTACAGCCATGTTATTTAAGTCATATTTAGGTCAAGAGCAGGTGAGGAAAGATCATGTAAAAACCGGAGTTATAAGATCATCACATTCCACCCCTGTGTAAGCATAGATGGGATCCATGCACCACCAAGGAGTTTCTCTCTTAAGTTAAATACATACAACTTTTAACTGAGACAGAAAAACAAAAATTATGACCTTTATCCAAGTGAGATAACAGCCTAATAATTAACTTGCTTGATCTGTCTCATGCAAAACTGTTTATATTACACCGCACATCTTTGGTAATGTACACCATGCTAAACCCTCGGCTCATCCTAAACACACCTTATACACCCAGGGCATAGACAGTGTGTGTGTGTGTGTGTGTGTGTGTGTGTGTGTGTGTGTGTGTGTGTGTGTGTGTGTGTGTGTGTGTGTGTGTGCGCGCGTGTGCGTGTGCACACTTACTGCGCTGTGTCACAGTAAACTTGACTTCAGTGTCACTTTATGTCTTTCTTCCACTTTTTGCCAGGTACTGGAGCCCTGCTTGAAGTGCAGGGCTGGATTCTGGTCCAACATACTTCTTGCTTTACGTGTTGCTATGAAAAAAATATATTGAAATAAATAGAACTAAAACTGGAGAGAAGGAGAAGAAAACAACTCAGAGAACTCCAGACATGCTGCGCGTGTCAAGTAGGGGAGGTTCCATCAGTCTTTCCTGTCGGCCATCAGGCGGTCTGCGTTGAGGGCAAACGTCTCCGCTACCAGCAGGGGGAAGACTATGGAGGCATCAGCGTACACCTGGTGGGACCAGGAACAACAACAACAACTAGTTTACCAGCCCAGTCTGCTTAGGACAACAACACTGGTGGCATGAGACTCCATTAAATAAGATTTGTACAGAGCGCAACAAAACTTTAGATTGAGTAAACTGGTAAAAGTCTGTGAAAATAATCGAATCAAAAAATATATAAAATGTTATGTAAGTGTATGTAAGTTCAATATTAGTTATGAACTTGCTTATACCAAGTTAATTTGGCTACAAGTGCAGTAAGAAAATTGTTTTACAAAATAATGTGTAGTTTACGTAAATTAAGTCACTATTAGAACTAGAAACACAAGTCCAACAAGAACAGTAGAAACCAGTCAAATAAGATTTAAGATCTAAAAACAAGATGATCCCGCTCAGCTAGATGGAGAGTTTTTGCAGTGTAGGATCTTGTTCATCTGGTGATGGGTCTGGTGGAGGGTGTCGTAGTGCCGTGGAGGTACCTTGACGGGCTTAGCCTCCATTCGAATCTTCCCCCAGGACACTGCCTCGTCAGGCCGGGCCCCTGAGTCAGAACCGTCAAACTCCTGGCCCGTGTTCACAAACACAGCGTAGTCCGCTCCGTTCCTCTGAGGAGGAGAGGCGGAGGGGTAGAACGAGAGAAAGGAAAAGAGAGATAAAGAGAGAGGACCAGAACACAATCATATAGAATGAAAACAAAGTTGTATTTCGATTCCGTCTTTAAGAATTCAAAATTGAAATCACACATAGTACTAAAAAGAAAGAAATAAAAGAATATGGTATTCATATCAAATTTAAACTTTCAAAAACACTTGAAACCATAAGTAAACTGATCAACCACTGGAAAACAAAATGGCAATAAAATAACAAATGAGTAAACAAAACTGAATGTAGTCACCATGAGGTTAGCGTTGGCAATATGGTGCTTGATCAACCCTCCTCCAAGAATGATCATCCCTGTGCTCTTGGCAAACACAGCTCTGCCGTTTAACCTGCGAATATCTGAAACATACTGATCGTGAGTGTCATTACTAGCGACCATGTACCAACGTCTTGTTAAATGGTGATGGGACACAGAGCCCTCCCTGTCTCTGACCTTCCACTATATCCAGCACCAGGCCAGGGTTCTTGTAGGAGTGGAAGTAGATCATGTCTCCTAGAGAGCCGTCAGTCAGAGCAGGGCTGAACACCGGGATGTCATTCTGAAACACAAAGACGTCAATATAGATCAACAATAGGCGTACAGTATTCCACAGCTGCAGGTAAGCGTCTCTCTTACATTTCCTGTCATTCTACACTATATCACAATATAGCAGAAATGCCTTGAATTATTATCATTTATTTTTTTATTCTTTAAAGTGCAATACTCCTTCAAGTTGAATTAGTGTCTCCGACCATCTTTAGTGCTCTGCAATGTCAAAGAAAAACGGGTTCAAATCTCACCTTGTAGGCCAGTAGTAGACAGAATCTGGGTTGTTGATCTCCTTCCCCAGCCTGTGGATCATCTTCGAGGGCGTCCAGCGTGTACCCTGAAGATGGTAGGAGGTCAGAGGTCAAACTGGCCATTTGCCAGGTCAGAATACATGCTGGCATCATGGTCTCGTGACAAAGCCCTACCTCTGTTGTCTGCTCCTGCACCATCTGGTCCAGGATGGGCATCAGCCAGTCCTCAAACTTACAGTAGTTATCATTGGGTACCAGAAGGTTCCCTATTCTATATAAATATATGAGTGAGTGAGTGAGTGAAAGAGCAAAGACAAAGTAAAACAAGGAAACAAAAGAGTGCCCAGCGGATTTAACAAAATTTTCCCGAGGGGATTAATAAAGTACCCACCTCTCTCTCTCTCTCTCCTCTCTCTCTCTCTCTCTCTCTCTCTCTCTCTCTCTCTCTCTCTCTCTCTCTCTCTCTCTCTCTCTCTCTCTCTCTCTCTCTCTCTCTCTCTCTCTCTCTCTCTCTCTCTCTCTCTCTCTCTCTCTCTCTCTCTCTCATCTCTCTCTCTCTCTCTCTCTCTCTCTCTCTCTCTCTCTCTCTCCTCTCTCTCTCTCTCTCTCTCTCTCTCTCTCTCTCTCTCTCTCTCTCTCTCTCTCTCTCTCTCTCTCTCCTCTCTCTCTCTCTCTCTCTCTCTCTCTCTCTCTCTCTCTCTCTCTCTCTCAGCCATAATGGATACACTTTTATCGTTATTGAGCCGTCAAAGTCACTCTTGTACTGTTCCACTGAGCTCTTTCAGCTGAGATCCAAGTCTGGATCCTCTCTATGGCGATGTTACCTGTTTCTATGGCGATGTTACCTGTTAATTCCTCTCTGGCGCAGCTCCTTGCCTGACAGGCTGAACTCTCCAGGAAGGTGGGGGCCATGCACTTGATAAGGTCCTCCTCTATACCTCCAGCTGTGGTCACTATCACATCCACCTAGAGAGGCCAGGTGGGGAGAAGTAGAGCGTTAGAAGTGAAATCCTCTTTATCCCTCTGATCCAGTGGGTGAGACTTCTGTGGAGAGCTGGTGGTTGTTTTGTAATGGGTTGTAGTCTCACCATTTTGTGCTGGGCCAGGTAGCGTATAGACTCCCTCACTCCAGAGCTGATGAGGTTGGAAGTGTACCCCAGAAAGATGGTGCAGCCTGACTGGGAAGATGAAGCAGGCTCTGACGAGACTTCACTTCCCTCTTCCTCCTTCACTGCCTCCAGACGCTTGTCAATCTGAGGTTACGAGGGCAGAGGCCAGGGAGAACCACGTAACATGGGGAGCGTTTAGGTCGACAGCAACCATGAAAACCACATCCAAAACAACTCAGCAGTCTATGGCACTGTGTGATCCATCTGCAGAGTTCTTCAACTGGAAACATCAACATTATTAATATGTCCTCGGTAACCCAATATAACAACATACAATCTGAGATACGAACAGCCTGGTCCTCTACCCACCATCTTGTTGATCTCCTGGATGGCCTGGCCCATGTTACTGGCCTGGAAGCCTGTGGTAATGTAGGACTGCAGAAGGGCATGGTGGTCCACCCCCTGGTTAAAGTCATAGCCCCGGATCTTGGGCATGTCCTCTGGGAGGGCGGAGCTTGGCTTCAGCACCGCCTCCATAGCCACAGAGGGGGCATGGTCTGCCATGGCTTTATCTTCTGATAAAACAACAAGAATAAAAGAGAAGGCATGTATTAAGGATGCAAGGGGAAAAGGTTGATATGTGCTACTGTTTTAATGAAGGTTCGTGGTGCACGTCTTACAACCCCAATTCACTTAAGTGGATTTCATTCAAATTTCACGCTACTCTTACAAAACAAAAATAAGGTTTGTTTTGTGAAGCAGGTTCAAACAGCAAAAGACCGGATCCAGTTCATGCCATCAGCGGACAGCAGCTTGGCTTGAATAACCACCCAGAGGGGCAGAAGAGCGCTAAACATGGAAGATGCCACCTCAGAAGATACAGGCTGTGCTCCATCTCAACATGGACTGTTAATGTAGCCAGATAGGGTCTTACGAGTTGGCACTGTCAGGTTTGGGTCCAGGGTTTGACAGAACCTCTTGAATGATGGACTCTCCAAAAGACTTAAGGGTACAATGTTCTCTGCTATGGCATTAGCTAACAGAGTGGGGCTCTGTAGTGGGCGAGCATGGGTTGGACTGGATTTCTTCACCCTGGGCATAGACTCAAAGAGGGCAGGATGTACTCTCTGGAACAAAGATAGATACAAATGTCTATCACTTAACTCATGACTCATAAGGTTAAATCAGTCCCAATTACACATTTTCAGTAGGAAATGGATTACCTTTATATGCGCGTGCAGATTGGAGAGAGCCTTCCTGGAGCACGCTATTGATCGGTTGCAGTGTCTGCACACAGCTTTGAAGTTTCCTTCTGTGTCTTCAGGCATGATGTAGTGTTCCACAATCTTGGATCTCCCAGGTGCCATATTTTGCTTTGGTGCTTATGCGACTACTTGACTCAAGATTCAATGTTTAAAGTAATGCTTTTATCTGTAGCAAAGTCTAAACTCAAGAACTACCAAGCTAACTTACTAGCAAGGTACAAAACCAGTTCTACAATAGCTAGTTTACAACTTTACAGCCCACAATTTACTCCCGCGTCCATATGAATTGTAAAATAACAGATGTGCTCAATCACCGGTTTAACATGGGCAGGTGTAAATTACTAATTTAGATTTCTAGTATTGTATTTCGTAGGTTTTCTAAGCCAGCAATGCTAAAAGAAAGAACAGTCCCGCCTACTTTTGGTTGGTGGACCGAGCAAATTTGTATTGGACACAAAAACTGTCAGTACCCGGTCAGTGCTACATTTGTGACAGGCCAGAAGTCTAAAGATTATATCGGTAATGTACAGTGACAAACGAAGCAACATACCACGTTTTGTAGATAAGTGGGTGGTCGTCTTATCAGTGGATGCTGGTAAAAATGGTCATTTCAATAAAGGTATCCAATTACTACTGCGGCTAAAACCATAGGCTAAAACGCATGGAACTTGTACGCTGCGCACAAGTAATATCTGCTACGGAAAGCGCAAAGGTTCAAATCGAGCAGACATGTTTTCTCAGTTGCCAAGTGTTATAATGCGGTAGTGGGTACTAGTATTCAGATGTTTACCCTATGCCGCCAATACACATGCAGGCACACACACACACACACACACACACACTAGAGTTCTTCTTTTCGATATGCACACCCTTAGTAATAAAGGTTAACGTTATTTTATTTTCTCAGAATCAAATGTATGTAGGTGTAGCCTACTTAATTCCATCTCTCCCACAATTTCCTTTTATCCAGTCTGATGGTGCGGGATGCGTGTGATGTAGCTGTGACATTTTCCAGACCTGTGCATGTGACCTTTACTCCTGACACACTTCACATGAGCTTTGAAGTGGCCTCTGCAGAGTCCACAGAGCAGAGGAAGAGAGGAGAGGTTAAAAAGGAGGCCAGACTCCACACTCAGTCAGAAATGAACATCAAGCTTCATGCACTAGGTTCCTATACATATTTATTTTCGAGATACATATAGTACTTTGTTTGGTACTTGGAATCAACGGTATATGGGACATGTGCTTTTCTCTTTGGGAAATTCCATTCCATGCACATCATAGTGGTCTGATTTATCTTCCTTTATCTACATTTGGGGAGAGGAAAGAAACATAATTTGACCTCCACCAGGGCTTGTGTCTTCTGCTGAAGAGAATGTCAGGGAAGGTGTGCAGCAGCAACAGCGTGTTACAGGCACGGAAGGCTCTAGAACAACTGCGAGTGGAAGCTAGCATAGATCGAATTAAGGTGAGTGCGTTTGTGTGTGTTGTTCTGTCATGGTGAGTTTAACATTTAACTGGATACAATACCAACTTTTTACCCAAATTCTATATCATAGTTTCCATCGAACGTTCGCGTTTTAAGTCGTGTGTGTTCTCGCATCTATACCACATCCTCCCCCTCAGATTTCACTGGCAGCTGCAGAGCTAGTGCAGTATTGTCAAGAACACAAACGAAGTGACCCTCTCCTCACCGGCATCGCTGCCTCCTCCAACCCCTTCAAGGACAAGAAGACCTGTGTGTTGTTGTAGACCCTAGCCAGACACTGATACCTAGGTTACAGATTTACACTTAATTGGTCATCTAAATGGTTACAATTCTGCTGCGGACTGCTCTCCAATCTCTATCTAGATATGTAGCATAGTGTCTTGATATGTCAGGATTGGCCACAGCAGCCTGTAAAGAAATGAATGTTTGTTTATTTCAATCGGAGAAATTACAAAGTTTATGCACACAGTAACAAAGTATTTTGTTAAATTAACATTGTTAATGTCAGGGTTGGGATGACTTCCATTTCAATCCAGTCAATTCACAATAAAATAACACAATTTCTGAATTAAAGTGTTGGAATTGCCTTACTTATGTTCGTCCTTGTTAAGATACTACAATGTGACAGTAGCTACAGTACAGTAGCCTGCACAATAATAGCTAGGGAGAAGTTTGTCAGTTGGACAAAATAAATGGATTTGCTCTTTCTACATTGAGGCACTTCACCATGTCTGATAAGATATAGTTGCTTCTATATGGTTAGACATGCTCAAGATCTACAAAGACCAAACTACAGAGAAAGATTCAACGACAATACACTATGAAACCGTGACAATTAGTCACCAGGCACCACATTCATATACAGATCTACCAAAGACAATTGGTATGTCACAACTTGACTCAGCCTAAAGCAGTATGTCTTTTACATTGTCTTATATTACTGACCACAGACAAATCATCACTATCTTCTTGGCTTACTATATGGAATGCTTCAGTCGGAATGCCAGGAAGGAATCAGTCCTTTGAAACAATGTACTGTTAAAGCTTTTAGTATCAGTCCCTCTGTCACTTATGTATTCACCCAATGCTATTTCCCAATGAGGAAAGAATATATATACACAAGGACAATAAAATCTCCTTAAAGCTGGACTCCAGTTCATGACTTTGGAAGCCTATAGAGGCTAGATGAAAAGGGTGGATGAGGAGTTTTGGATGAGGACACACAAAAGTGATACATTTTGCCACAAACTCCTTCCTTTAAACATGCTCACAGCATCATTTCCCAGAAGGACACAACAACACCATATATTAATTGATAAACTAATGTCAGTTTCAAAAACCTTTTCAGTCTTGAATGACTTCAATCTCATAACAGCAGTGTGGACTGTGGTGAGTGTGGCCCAGGCTCTCTTGTCCAACTTGGGCCGTCCGCCCCTCTTCCTTATTTACGAGCTTTCCAAACCTCGACACACATGTCCCCTGAAGCGATAGCCAGCACCCCGGCTTCCACGCTCAACTGGAGGAGAGAGGGAGAAAAGGACGTCAACATCCTGTCAGCTCATAGGCGTGCCGTCTGCATTGGTCTCGGGGAAACGGCAAAGACACAGAGACGTACCCCATTGACACTAGCCTGGTGGCGCAGAGTGCATAGTGTCCTCGGAGGGGCGCATGGTAGATGCACCTGGCACAGTCAAGGATCGCATTAGACCATAATCACAGAAGGGAAAAACGGTGGCTCTAAATGATATGTTACAGGTTGTTAGTTCATGGATGCCATAAGAAAAAGCAGACATAATGGGTCAAACAAATGGAAAAGGACAGAGGAAAAACAGCACTATGCTTTGTTCACTAATGCGAGCAAAACCAAAAAAACATCTGTGACCGTAATAGCAAGTCCATCCTCTGGGAGCTGGCTGTACCTTGATGGTGCGGTCTGAGGAGCAGGTGTACAGGGTCCCAGGGGACCTGTGGATGCCAGTGACCAGCGAGGTGTGTCCCACGTCAAACTGAGACACGGGCCTGAGGGCGCCAGAGCTCACGGAGAAGGAGTGGAGCATGCCCCTGTTGTCTCCAGCCCACACCTCGCCGCCGCTGTAGCACATGGACAGCAAGTAGGAGCTCAGCTGGGCGGAGGCAGGAGGGCATTGGAAAGTCAGGGAGAGAGCAGGGAGGGAGGGAGGGACCGAAAGGGCACAAAAAGAGAGACGAGGGAGTAAAGGAGGTAGAGAGTAAGTGAGCAGAGAGAGAACAATCAACCGAGAAAGACAAGTGCACACACTAACAGCCTTGCTTATATGAACGTGCGCGCGCACCTGGAGCTTCTGGAGTGGTTTTCCTGCCCTACGGTCATATATGGCCACAGTGTGATCTTTGCTGCCAGAAATGATGTAGTTTTCATTGGCGGCCAAGCACAGCACTGCGTTACCATGGAGACGGAGACTTTTCACCAGGGGCTCCGCCACTGCCGGATAGAAAACAGTATGACAGATATCAAACAGAAACGCTCTGCATTATTTGTCTGTTATTCGGCTCTGCTGCGAGAGGCGATGGGCTCAAATAGGGTCCCACTTGAAAAGACCCTGGTGGCATGCGACACTCACCTCGGGTGTCGTAGATGCTGACCTTCTTGTCGTAGGTGCCGGCCAGCAGCACGTCCGACTGGAAGGAGAGGCAGAGCACAGCGGCCTTGGTCCTGATGAGGCCCTGCTCTGTGCCCCCAGACCCCAGGTCCCACAGCCTCACTGTGCTGTCGAAAGAGCCAGACGCCAGCTGGTTGTCGCGGGACGCCAGGCACCACACCCACCCCAGGTGGGTACTGAAGAGGCCCTGCCCCCCCAGCGTACGCAGCAGCGCACCCTTTGACCCTTCCCGCAGGTTCCAAAGGTTTACATTCCTGTCCCGTGATCCTGAGGCACACACCGCCCCCTCCCCCCCCACCAGCAGCACAGAGTTGACCTCAGCAATGTGCCCTGACGGGAGGGAGATATGTTCCAGGGCCGGGGGAGGACTAGGGGACCTGGCTGGCTCTCTCTCTCGATCCACAGCTCCCCCCTCCTGCCTCTCTGCCACCCCCACCCTCTCCTCCACCTCTATGGCCTCCATCACTCCTCTCTCCTCCCTCTCTTCCACCATGTCAGCCTCCTGCCTCTGCTCTCCCTCCTTCTGCCTCCCTCCAGCAGGTGGACCACCATCTTGATGCCTCTCTCTCTCTCCATCCTCTAGTGCTACCTGCCTCACCTCCTCTGGGACAAACCCTGCTTCCTGTGCCAGTGCCTCTACCCCCGCCTGGGCTTTGCTCGGTTTTTCCCCTTGGACATCACCCACTTCTGGCCCCTCAGCCCCTCGTTCACCACCCACTCCATCCCCCTGCCTCTCTCTGTCCCTCTCAGCTTCTCTGGTGGCCCACTCCCCCTGACCAGCCCAGCAGGTAATCAGCTGCTCCATCTCAACACAAGCGGTGGGCCAGTCAAAGTTGTCCCTAGGTCCCACTGGGAAGCAGGCCCTGGGGCCTGTGAGTCTGCGCGCTCGGAGTTGCCATGCTGTGCTGTCCTTGCACACATTACCAAGAGCATGGCACACCTGTACGGGGTTATAGAGAAGTAATAAAGATCAAGTTCAAGGTCCTAACAATCATTTCTGGATCAAAAGGTCTCTGGGCATGTTTGTAAAAAAGGCAGTAGACATTGTCAGCTATGCAGTGCGTGTGCTTGTCAATGGAACGCACTCACCCGTGGTAGGACTGTGATGACACACTGAGCTGGAAGATGGGAGGCAATGCGAGCCACCATCTCCCACGGCAGCGACAGCAGGGCACTTCCCTCCCCAGAAGGGGAAGGGCTTGGTTCTGCAGAGGAGAGATAAGATGCTGGAGAGAGCCTGTGGGACAAGTACAAGGTTGTGAGACATCTGGAAAATGAGATCAAGACAAAACAGCAACATCCAAAAAGAAATACACTAATAGACACACCATAACTGTTCGGGTCTGGGGGTTTCATTAGACTCCTGGGTTGAAGGTCCAAGCGGCTGACAGTCAGTATGTCTGTCTAGCTCTGCCACCTGCTCTTCCACGTTGTTATGTGGCTCCGACATTCACCCTTTCTACGACAATAGAGTAGAATACATTGTTGGAAAATTGACAAGCATCCTGGCTAAAAGTATAGTGTACCAGCTAACAATTATGGCTGACCAAATGTATGTCAAGCTAACACTTACCCACAAAACACTTTAATAACTTCCAGTCACAAGCTCAACGATCTCCTCGTTCAGTCATGTTGTTCAGTCAGTAGCCATCTTGTTATGAGTCTTTAACAATTACGGTGCTAACGAGTTATATTTTACCATCAGCGGTTTAGTACTGTAGTGAGCCAACCTTTGTTCAGAGTTGGCGAGCACTTGTCTTCACAACTGAACACATACTGCACTAGCTAATCAAGCTAGCTGACTTAGTGGATCTTACGACCACTCAAATGGATAACGGTCTGATTGTCACATCTAAATACTCTCCATCTTTTACATTATTTATGAAAACAGTGGCATTTTATTTAACAATTTTACAATCAGGAACATTCTCAACCTGAGACAGTTTAGTTACTAGCTTCTTCAAACACACACCAGCTGTTGTCTTATTCAATTGGTTCCGTCTTCCGGCGCCGTCCAAGTGTCGTCATCCACAGCCAGGACGCCAGTGACGTAAACAAGGCAACTAAACAACGAATCACAGCAAGTAAACCCCAAAAGTCCATTATATTGGGTTGTTTGTATTGATGTGTTGTTTGTATTGATGTAACTTTCATTCTGGAGAAATAAATACACAAAGCTTCAGTTTTTCCCAGCTTGATAGAAAACATTTTATTTCCCCATTCACAAAAGTAAGAGAAAGGGATACATCAGTTAACATCCCACCTGCACCACAGTTGAGAAGAAATACCGGTACTACATCAAATTCATTCGCGAGACTGATTAAAGATTGCAACTAAATTATGAGTTCACATTCTTCCCTTCTTCCCCCAGGTATGCACCAAGCTCTGTCTATCCCTCAGTCCTACCACTTAACACTAATTTGATAAAAATCAAAATGGTCCGCTATAAAACAACGAAAACAAAAAAAATTCTTTAAATAAAAAGAACATTACTGAAAAAAAACTTTTAAAGTCTAAAACATTTGTGCACTTCAGCACACAAAAACAAAATTAAAATATAAAAAAAATCTCAAAGCAAAATGAACATAAATAAAATGGCAAATTAAATTAACAAAATAAACACTTTGAAATAAAATATAAATGTAAAAAAAGAAAAAAACTTAAATCTTGAAACTAAATAACTGTTACATCTGAAATAAAGTTTGCCTGTATTTTGAGATAAAAGTTTCACTAGAATTTTAAGAGGTGTTTTAGCTTGACATTTCACCCAGTCTGGCAGAACACAAGGGTCATTTTAGGGCAGATTGCAAAGATTGTGGCATTTGTCAAGAGTCTGTGCACACCTACCCCCTCACCACCTGAGAGCAGATACCCATATATCAACACTTGCATGTCAGTTCACCCCTTAAAACATACAATTAGGTTTCACCATCTAGGGTGGAGCAGTTTACAAAAGCGTGTAAAGATCAAAAACAGTGTAGTATCAAGCACATGCGCATCAGTGTGTTTGTGTTTAAAAAGAATCCATGTTACATGGACTAAAACAGATACTTCTGTGCCTTAATTTCAAGTTACACTTTCACAGTTCTGCGCTGATGCTTAAGGCAACGTTATCTTTAGCTGGATTTTTTATATATTTTTTGCTGCAAATAATGAGACACAGATCTCAATATATTCAGTAAGAACCCCCTAAATGTTAGAAAGCTGAGCGACCTATGGTCCAACTGTCAATCACAAAGTGATATGGTAACTGAGGGGCAAGTGTTGATACTCTGGGTCTCTACGCAACTCGAGATGCGTGTCACATGTCTACGACATCACCTTGGGGGAGGGCCGGCGCAAAGCCTAAGCTACACTCACACATGACCACACGTACAGTAAGTTACAGACAAAAGGACTCACAAACACATGCACACGCACACTCAACTGAATAGTCAGATGTGATACAGACCTATGATGCTGCAAAATACAGATGGACACAGACGATCACCCAGGCTTATAACATATATCCAATCTAATTGGGGATATTAACAAAAGAGGGGACCAGCGTACCCACCCCCCCCCCCCCCCCCAACATCCTACACAGTATCAACCGATGAGGACATGGCTCATGATAGCGACCGCCACCGGGCCAGAGAAACGCGTACATCGTTCTAGGCCCGAATAAAGAGCAGCTGCATTCCGTTATCATCACAGCAACGTGTAGCAACCGAAGCTCTTATTAAAAAAAAAAAAAAAAGGTTGTTACGAGAGGGTGCTGGTCTTGAGATGACGGCCTAGAAACAAGCCAAACTTGTTTCCCCCGAAGGAAAATAAAAACACATCGGTCTTTCGTTCATGACCACTGACAGCAGGTTTGGATGACCACCACCAACTCATCACAGCTACCTCTCATTCTGCAAAAAGCTCCTGAGGAACCGCTGGGAGCACTACAATTGGACAGGCTGGAACACTGGGATGTGCACCGAATTCAAATACTTGGGATGTACCTCCCCTCTAAAGCTATCCCACCAATCTCATTGGATGGTGTTCTTAAAACTTCCCTAAGAACGGAGGCCTTAGTCTTACCTACTCACTTACCATTGCTTTATAATTATCCTTACATTGCTTTTTACTTTAGCAAGCTTTAATGGTCTAAAACTCATTGAACAGAGAGACCTTATGACAGGTATATTCCTGACATTAAGAGACTAATTTTACAAAACAAAAAAAGTGCATAATATCAGTAAGAACCTGCAACTCATTCTCTAGCTCTTACTGATGCCTTATCGCTCTTTTTAAAGTCCATTGAAAATAATCTAAAAACCAAGAAGCAGTAGCAGCAAACAGACTCCTCGTACTACAGTATAACTCTCGCTGCAGTGAGTGATTCTCTTACTATTGGGTGAGTTAAACCTTGTGTCTTAACTAAGCAACACTGCTCAACACTAAATCACCGGTTCTATGGCAGGCAAAGAAACAGGTGAGACACGATCACAGAGTAGATGTAATGGAGTGGGTGATACCTATTGGAATTAACTTCTTCCTACGAGCATTGTGTCTGAATGTAAAAATGGACTTGCAACATAACACACACACACACACGTCAGCACACACACAGACGAATCACATCACTTGACAAGAGATGATCATTGCCATGCAAACCTTGTCTCATTCCCTTATCACAGCTAACAAAAGAAAAAAAAAACCATGAGACTTCTTCAGCATTACAGTAATGATTCCTTGAAGGATGACTGCTGCAGTATCGAACAGAAAAACAGACTACACTTTAATTAGTAGTTTTCTTTTGAAGGGGACAAAAATGCATTCTGCAACCAAGGGAAGAGGGAAAATTCAGCTAAATGTAAACCAAAAATAAAAAAAGGATTAGACCCAGTATGAAGTGTATATGTATTCTCTATGAATGCTTGTGTAGTAGTAAAGGTGCAATTACACTTGGAGACCTCCCCCTTATTACGTACGAAAGCATCTCATGCTATTGCCTCTGGCTAGCCTCTGGGCTGCTAGAAACATTAGCGCTACATCAGTCCCACCCTGTTAAGAGATTATCGATGCCTACTGGAATACGGATGCATGTGCTTGTGGCACAGGCCTCGAGCCCAGGGCAGCTGCCTGCACGCCTGAGCACGTTCAGAATATGTGTCAGCCCTACTTATTATGAGTGTTGTCATGGTTCTCAGTTTTTGTTATTTTTTAACTGTGGCTTCCAGGCTGGTTTCGATTCTCCTTGAAGATAGTATCCTGTGAATGTGGTCGCTGCCGACACCCGCCCTCCCCCCCCCAACACTGCTGTCCTCTAACCTGGGTATTTAATAGACTTAGTTAGGGGGCCCCCGTCTACGCCTCCCTCCCTCCCCGTCTAGAATCCCTGTGGCTTTGCGTGTCATCGTTTTTTTGAGTGTGACGGTTTTAAGTTAGGCGTTTGATCCAGAAGGTTGTGTGTTCCCCCCCAGTACCCTCCCCCCACCACCCTCCCACCCACCCTCACAGGAGACACACGGGGCGTGGGGCCGTCCGGAGGGGCAGGCTAGTCGCGTCCCTCCTCCTTCCCCCCACGATCAGGGCAGTGCAATTACACAGATGGATGAGTTCCCCCAGTAAACCCTCCCGTACATTAACCTGGGAGAGAGGGAGACAAAAATGAATGGAGACGGGTCAACAACCGGTTTCATCCGGACGTAAACCCAAGGATGACAACAGCAGGTGAGGAGAGTGCCTGCGGAACTTACAGGCGTGTCCCGCGTCGTCCAGGGGTGGGGGGGGGGCTACACGCCATAGCAGGCCGACAGCCGCTCCTTCAGCAGAGGGGGGAACTGCTCGGAAAACTGCTGCCAGTTCTCCTCTCCCACCTGGTCCTTGAAGCCATGTAGGATCTAGATGGACCACAGGTGGAGATGAGGAGGCGTTCTGGGTGACAAGGCTTTAAATGGAACCTTCTTGGCTCCCAGCACCCCTGACTTGAAATATCACACAGGTTTGTTTTGGGATGTGCACCTAGTGGGCTAGGCTGTGCTCCCGACTCGAAACCCAGGTGTACGCAGGATCCGTACGAACATACGAAGCATAAAACAGCAACCTTCCTGTCTGAGAGCTCACCTTGTAGAACATGTCCCTCAGGTCATCCTTGGGGCTGACCCAGGAGGCCACAGCATCACAGAAGAAGATGAAGTCCTGTGCAAAAGAAGACACCACCGCAGTGCTTAGAACATGAGGTTCATCTGCACTCCCTCATGTTCTCCTGATCCCCCTACCGTGTCCCTATACTCCAGTCATTGTGTCCTCTGAGGACTGGAGAGTAAGCCTGAGAGCAAGTAGTTCAGGGTCCATCTATGCTCTCTTACGCAGAATATCTTCTCTATATCACTCTCGGTGCAGAAGGACTTATGAACACCCAAAAACTTGAGCTCCAGATCTAAAATATGTGACCATATCTAATCCCCCCATGTCCCTCTAGTGAGCCACCTCTCTGCGGTTCTCAGTCCCCAAAAAAACATCCACATGTCTGATTCAGATTTCGAATGTCTTACAGAGTTCATCACAGATGCATTGAGAGGGGAGGGACACGGGGACATCACGTGCTAAGCTGGAGTCGTGGTCACAGCTCTGCTCTCCTACTGCGGGACTGAAGGTGTCCAGACCACAGGGCGCTTCCTCACCTGCACCACTCCTCCGGGGTTCACTCCAATCATCATGCAGATGCCGCGGAACGCCGAGTCCTTCTCCTCGTTATCCCGGATGTTCCTCAACGACGTGCACCTGGGCAGAGAGGAGAGGGAGGGGTCAGCAACAGGCCGGCCGTGTTGGACTGGTCAAAACTGACCAATGGAACGAGACCTGGAAATTCTTTCATTTGGATTGGAAGTCAGATTTCTCAGTCCAAGGCGTGGTAGATGTTAAATGTGCACGTGTGAGTGACTGTGTGTGTGTGAGTGATTGTGTGTGTGTGTGTGTGTGTGCGGGCGCAAAAGAGGAACTCACCATGGTCTAATAAACTGCTGCAGCTGTGGAGCCACCTCCTGTGGACACACATAGCCCAGCCGGCCGATCGTGATGGCTGTTCAGGGAAGACCCAGAGAGAGAGGAGGAGAGATTGGTCAATATCACAGGATGGTATGCCCCATTTGAGAGAGACATGCTTCATATCTTAGCCACACGCTCAGAGCTGTAACCTCCACAAAGAATAGTTCAGATTTCGAATGTCTGTTAGAAGAGTTCATCATTGGTGTGGATAGCCAGCAGAGAAAAGGTTGTGTGTGTGTACCTGTATTCTCCAGAAGAGTCTTAGGTGTGTTGGGTCTGTTGATGATTTCCACCAAGTTGTTGAGGACCATGCCCACGTAGGGCTGCATCTCTGCTCCTGAGGTCACAAAGGAAAGAGCCAATCACACCCCTGCCGACACTACATCACAGAAGGACCTCACACCCCTTGGAAAGTCAAGAACCACAGTATGGCCTTATACTACAAGAAGCATTCAGTCACCACTAAGTAGTGGTTGATGAAGATCTGTCGTAAGACAGGAGTGTTGGGGGTCCTGCTAACTGGTCAGTGTTGGGGTCTGGTCTCCCTAGCTCACCTGCACAATCCCCTTCCTCCTGCTTGTGATCTTTGCCTGTAGAGATAGTATACACACTGTCACTACTCTGACTGCTGCTATGGCATGCGGGTACACACACACACACGGCAAACGCAGGCACACTCGCGCACACACACACGGCAAACGCAGGCACACTCGCACGCACACACGGCAAACGCAGACACACTCGCACACACAAGGCACACGCACACACAATTAGTGGGAGCGCTGGGCCTGGTAGCTCCGGGACACCCGAGCATGAACAGGTTACTGGGAAGTCTGTCTCTCTCGCTGGGCTTGAACACTGAGCATGCGTCAGATGCAAGAGGAGCACCAGTTGAATGCTGTCCACACTCCAGCAGGCTTACACCTCCTACACACACACACACGTGAGGTGGCTGCAGGAAGCACAACGCATATCTACATCCACTCATTCAATGGCCAGACAGGGACCGAGTGTGCGCGAGAGACCTAGCTAGAGAGAGAAGCCGAGCAAAAGAGAGACTTAGCTAAAGAGAGAGAGAGAGAGACACATGCGGCTCACCCATCTGCATGGAGATCTCTCCTATGGCCCAGGTGGCGTTGTTGCACACAGAGATGAACTCTGGGTTGAGATTCAGCCCCAAGATGGGCATGAACTCAGCTGTGGGGAGGAACACACACACACACAGGTTAACATTCAGAAATACGCAAACATTCACATACAACATTACACAAACACATACACCAACACCACACACACTCTGTGTGTGTGTGTGTGTGTGTGTTGCAACTCACCAATGCAGGGTTTGACGTGAGGGAAGCAGGCCTTGGTCAGGTCTCCCAGTAGAGCAAAGGAGCTCTGTCTCACCTCAGGCATACTGTCCTGGAACACGGAGACAGACACACACACAAACACAAACACTCAGACAAACCCAAGACTCACAGTACAAGTACAAATACATTGAAAACACACATCTTGGTTAATGTGTACGCTGGGGGGAGAGAGAAAAAGAATGCACCGGCTACTTCCTAATTGCACTCAAGTTAGACAGAGCCCGGATGTGATCTCTTAACTCCAGCCATGGGGAAAGGCAGATTCGGGCTACTGACATACACCATGCTGAAAAACACCAACAAACGCATCCTTTTTTTTTCTCCCCTCCGAGTCTGGCGTCTTCCCCCTCACGTGAGGCACCTCCAGAGTCCAAAAGCGTTCACATCCCCACGGCTACTCAGACTCCGAATGTCTGTTGGGAGGAGTTCCTCCCAGATAGCGGTGGGACTCCTCCTCCTCTCCCTGTCTGGGAGAGGGTGACATACCTGCATGCACTGGAAGAGCAGGGTCATGATGTTCGAGCGGGCCACCAGCTGCTCCACGTGGCCCCCCAGGCCCTCGGCCAGGCCGCTCAGCAGGTCCAGGGCCACGATCATGAAGTCCTTGTCGGGGGCCTCGTACTGGTCTGGGTGCTGGTTGTACATCTGGAGGGGGGAGGGGGTACGTGTGAGTGGGTTTAAACATAAGAGTTTATACTCATAACATAGCGTGTAATATCTGCATATGGAAGTTTATTTTACACAAATTTAAAGTTATTAAGTTACACAATGGTGAAAGGATTTTGGGCTAGAGTGGTGAGAACATGGGTTTGCGCGTGTGTATATGAGAGTGTGAGTGTGTGTGGTTTCACCATGGCCTGGGCCTTTTGCACCAGGGTGACAGTGCTCTGTGCGTGTGTGTGGTCTCACCATGGCCTGGGCCAGGGTCTTCTGCACCAGGGTGACACAGCGCTGGTAGACTGGCTCACAGTAGGGCAGGAAGCCACTCTGCAGTGCCGTGGCTACTGACGACAGACACTGGGGGTGGAAAGAGAAACATCAAGTCAACACAACGAAACAAACCACAACAATCCCCCCCCCGCTTTCATCCCACCATGGTCATGACTCTCACCTCCAGCAGCGGGAAGAGATCCTTATCCTCGTCCTTCAGCTCGTTCCATTTGGCGATGAGGGGGGGCATCAGCTTCTCGATGTACTCCTGTGAATGGAGCAGACGGACTCTTTAACACGAGCGTCCATCTGTTGGACTAAGCTGCGGAGACTACAACTGTCAATCTGAGGCGCTGCGGAAAGTTGACTTTTAGGATCCTGACGGTGGAATCAAAAGAGTTGAGGCATTCTGGGAGGTGGAGTTCTGTTAGCGGTACACAGCTGTGGGGTCGTCTCTGCGTACCGGCTGGTTGAGGTGGTGTCCCACGGAGTCGGCCAGAGTCCCGATGGCGTCGTAGAGGATCAGCAGGTTCTTGTGTTGGTACTTGCCGAAGGCGAACACCAGGGTGTCCAGGATGAAACTCAGGTAGGGGACCAGCTCTGTGCACGCCTCCTCCTCCAGAGTAGCAAACGCACTGGGAGGGGAGGGGGGGGGAGGGGGAGAGGGGTTAGAGTCAAATTTGCAAGGCTAAGCTATCAAAACCACCGCTGACCCACTTTGCATGAACAACTTATTGGGGGGGGGGGGGGGGGGGGGGCTGACTCGACTGTCAGTAGCAGAGTCTATCCGTGCTGTGTCACCCTGGTGTGGTGTGTCAGGTGCACATTTGGGAGGCTAAGCCATCCAAACCCTAAACCAACGCTGACTCGCTTTGCATGAACAACTCATGGGGCGTTCAAAATAAATAAATAACACAAACCAGCTGCCACCCCTACACACAAACACACCTGCAGGCAGCCTCCTGAACCCTCTTGTTGCCGTCCAGGATGCGTTTCAGCAGCTCGGTCATCAGCGGTTTGAGGTGGGAGTCCGGCGGCTGGCTGACCACCCAGTGGGCGTAGCGGCTGAGCGTCCAGCAGGCGATGGAGCGCACCAGGGCCTTCTTGTCACACAGGCATTGGATGAGGTGGGGGATGAGCTCCGGCAAGTAGGGGACCATGCCCTGCATACAGCCTGTGGAAGAGGGGGGACGACAGGATGAGAGGAAAGGGGGGGAGGGGAGGGTGTTAGTTCAGGAGTGCGTCAGTGGCATGTCTGGCCCGCAGCGCCTCCGTCGGCCACTGCCGCGGTGGCCTCCGTATATCTGTAGTGTCGAGCGTGTTGAGTGAGACGTTTTAACGCTAGCTTGAAATCAATAGTTTGCCTGGCTTTGTACTCCATCCATTAGCTGTGGCCATAAGAGGTTGTAAGTATGTGCATTAATAAAAGAAATATTCTCCCGGATGGAATCCAATTAGTCTACATCCTATTAGTGTTAAGTGGGTCAGCAGAAATGATGTGTCATTACTGAGGGCGAGTAGAGCAGCTGAGCTCAACATCTGCAGAGTCAACAGCCTGACGACACGCTGCTCTTATGAAGGGCTGATGGCTGTGGCTCTATCTGGAGGACTGGCCAAGGCGGCAGGGCAGGTCAGCCTCACGTACCGTGGGAGACAAACCTCCATATTCCAGGAGAGGGAGATGTGGACGTGGGTCCGGTGTTGCTTTGAAGCAACTTCTGCTTTAGTGGGCAGAGTGTGAAGAGTGATATATATGAATGAGTGAGTGAGTGAGTGAGGAGAGTGAGAGCACAAGAGAGAGAGAGAGCACGAGAGAAAGAGCACAAGAGAGAGAGAGCACGAGAAAGAGAGCACAAGAGAGAGCGAGAGAGCACGAGAGAGAGAGAACGAGCACAAGAGAGAGAGCACGAGAGAGAGCACGAGAGAGAGCACGAGAGAGAGATAAGAGTGTGTGATCAACAAGGGGGAGAAACAGACAAAGACAGTGAAGGGAGCGCCGGGGGGGGGGGTGACAGTTGCGAGTGCGTACCCTCAGCGATGGCCCCCAGCACCAGGATCCCAGACTCCTTGATGACCCAGTCAGGGTGGAAGAGTAAGCCCTTGAGCAGCGGCAGCAGGTGGGGCAGCAGCTCGTCACGGAACACGTTAGCCAGCACGTCCAGCGCCGCCGCCGAACACTTCCCTGCACGCCACAGAGAGGACAGGGGAAGTCACCCCTAACGGTCACACCTACCCTCCTTCACGAAGCATCTGCAAAGCGATAACCTGTACAGCTTCTCATTTCATGTCCTGCTTAACTACTGTCTGGTTAGCCTTAGCATGCAGTAGTAGGCTCCGCCACAACACTTTTGAACTGTTGCGATTGGATGAACAGGCCGAGCGCTCACGTAGGTTCCAGTCAGACAGCGTGTCGTCGTCGTCATCGTCGTCCTCGTCGATGTCCTCCCCCTCCTCGCCCTCGCCGCCCTCGTGCTGGAGGGTGACGGTGCGAGACTTGTGGAAGCGGGGCTTGATGTCCTGCTCGCTGTCGGGCACCGCTTCGTCCTCTTCCACGTCACCCTGGAGGGGAGGGGGCGAAAGAGGAAAAAATATGTTAGTGGGTGGATTATAGAAGACAACATGAAGAGAAATGAACGGTCTTTAAGTTGTTGGTTTCTTGACGGGATTAATGGGCCTTGTGCCATCAAATAGATTAAAAAAATTATTTAAAAAAAACATTTCGCAGCTAGAAATAACTGAACTCTGCAACCGTCTAAATCACCTGCTGAATGTGCAAATGAGTGTCTAGAGACAAAAATGAGTCAGGGGTGTCTGTATAAGTCTCTCTGGTTTAACGTGATGATGTGGTGTGAAACTTGGTGAGAAGAAAGCATGAGGAGAGAGAAAAAGAAACGCCACAGATTCTGGAGCCAGCCCAGGAGGCCATGTGGGTCTGTTTCAATCCCAGGAACATTCCAGCTCAGGGCAAAGAAGTGAAACGGCCAGAAGAGACGAGGGCAAAGACAAAATAACCTAGGAGGAGGCGCGAGATGGACGGTGGTCTCACAGACACAGCGAGAGTTACAAGGCATGCGCTACCTTTAGAAGAATGATGTCGATCTCAGAGTACTTCATGCCATTCACCAGGATAGGAATGAGTCTGCGGGATGGATGAAGGAATGTTAGTTCAAACAGCATTCCTGAGCATTGCATTAATTCCTTAACTCGACAGCCTTCTCAGTTGCATCTCCTGCCATGCACAACGGTCAGAAAGGCACGCCATTTTGAGCCCATTCAGCCCCCCCGCCCCCCCAACTGATGCAACGAAAATATAAAATAAAAAAGACCACATGGTAGGCCGAGGGCCGAATATTAGCCATATTTTGCATATGCATCGCAAGCAGAGAGCAGCTACTCACTGCACCAGGTGTCCAGCCAGAACCTCCTTGCAGATGGGCTGCTCGGCCAGGGTGAGCCAGAACTCGCAGGCCTCCAAAGCCACATTCTCGTCGGGGTCCTGGGTGCGCTGCAGCATGTACTGGGAGTAGGGAAGAGGGGGATGTGGGAGTCAGAGATGGGGGACCGGCTGGACGTTGCCCGGTGTCAATCAGGAAGGAGAGCCTCTCACCTGGATGATGCTGTGCATGTGGGGGATGAGGCGGTCGATGCGGACCTCCAGCAGCATGACCAGGGCCCGGCACACGTTCTTCCTCACCTCCGAGTCCTCGTCTGCAGCCAGCGCAAATAGACTCTGGGGGGCGGCCGGTCAGAGGAGCGGAGGGAGGGTGGAGGAGGAGACTTGAGTTAGCATGACCAGTTGACAGCCGACTGCGGTTCACTGTAACACCGTTTGACACCCAATGATACCGGTCCCAGCTCACCTCGATAAAGGTGTCAATGTTGTCCATCAGAGCCTGTGCTCTGCCGATGATAAACTGGTTCACACATGCTATGGCATGGGATCTGGACGGGGGAGAACATATTCAGAAACCATGGGGTAACAAGCTGGGAAATGACCGTCCTTAGTGACTGTATAGCAGGGTGTTTCAGAGATCTGTGTAATCGGCAACCAGAAAACGTACCTGATCTTGGGGCTGCAGTGCTTGAAAAACTGCAGGAACTTGGGGATCATGATGTTGAGGGGGCGGTTGAGAGCATCACTGTCCAGAAGCTCTGAGGAGTCCTCGCAGATCTTCTGCAGGGCGCCAAACGAGCCCTAAAAAGCGTGGAGAATCGAACAAGGCAGACAGGCATGAAGAATCCAACCCAGATTGGCTTGCGGACGTTTCGAGGGCAGCGGGACTGGATCAGACAGTATGAATACGACAAGCGTCACTGGCAATCACCAAAGGTATGTTATGCATCATATCCAGGACACAAGGGGCGAGGGCCAGCCTCGGGGGGAGAGGGGGTACAGACCTCGCAGGTGTTGTAGTCCTCCGAGTTGAGCAGGTTGCACAGCTGAGGCAGGAGTTCCGGCCATGTCTGCAGCTCCCCTTTGGAGGAGATCGTCGTGATCAAGATGCCTGAGGAGGTTTGGGGGGGAAAGGGAAGAGGTTGAAAAGTGAAGTCTTTATCCGACTGAACGGAGTGCGGTTGGGTGGATGGAGAGAGCCGAGAAGAGCAGGTGGGAGGGGGAGTCTCTGGATCAGACAGTATGAATACGAACACCTTCACGGATAGTCAGCTGTCATAGTGTATGCATCATCTCCAGAGGAGAGAGAGAGAGAGATGGGATGAGGACAGACTGGACATTTTACAGAGGGTAAGATTGAGGGAGAACTTGTTGAAGGAAGGGCGAAAGAAACGCCAGCACTGCAAAATGGCCACAGTTGGTGGCAAAGGTACATATGTCATAAGAAAAGGACAGTTTGCGTGCAACAACAGACTGAAGACAAAAACAGTCATACACACACACGGGGCCAGACTCACCGATGGTGGCACGGATGAGGGGTGAGGGGTCGCCGATGTTGTTCAGACATTCCTGCTTGATGAAGTCTGCCACGGCCGGGGGGAAGTTCTGGTAATGGGCCTTCACATTGTTCTTCAAGATCAGACCACTCAGGGAGCGAGTGGGCTCATCTACAGGGAGGGGGGAAAGACATCACATTTACAATCACATTATTACCTGGAATGAGTGCAACCACCATCGTCCTAGCTGTGACCAGAAAGTGGAAGGGTGTGCAGGAAAGGAGGGGGACCCTCAAAATGAAGGTGGCAAAATATGGGACCAATCTAATCCATCCATCCATGTCCCTCCAGTGAGCCACCTCTCTCAGCAGTTCTCAGTCCAAAAAAAAACATCCACATGTCTGATTCAGATTTCGAATGTCTTAAAGAGTTCATCACAGAAGCATTGAGAGGGAAGGGACTTTGGTAACTTTCTGCGACTTCAAAAGACACATCTTTCGTTGCTTTATTGCGATACCAGAAGAAAGGGAGAGGTTTAACTGGACTGTTTTAAACTTTTATGGTCAGGTTATAAAAGATGGCAATACAGGAACCTGTCAAGAGTGAATTGATTGGTGAGGCAAGTATATGAGCTCTTCTTGTGCAGATAGAGCAGTGTTTCTCTACTAAGAGAAACACTGAGGTCCCAACCCACCTTCGGTTTTCAGTCTTGTGAGTACAAAGATGAGATAGTTGTTGAAGTCCGGGAACTGGTTCAGCTGCTCAAGTTTCTGACAGTGGGGTTAAGGGTAATCCCAGACTACATCATGAACATATCACAACAAAGAGTAGACTCCTTAATTCAACTCTTAAAAATGTGAGGCGCCATTCAGGTTCTTCTTTCAGATACATCATTCCCGCGGATAGCACTACTGATACAAGTTGACAGGATGATGCAATCAACCCAACAAAACACAGAACGGCATACTTAACTAACGGGAACTCTTATGTAACGCAGCCAACCACCCACAACCCCCACCCGTCCCCTTCAATGGCAGTCAATGGTGAGGATACTTGTTGAACAGCTCTCTGTGTGGCTGTGTTGGGTGACTGGGAGTCCTTTAGGAGCTGGAGGACCTGCTGAAGTCCCTGTTCGTCTGGCTGCCACTCCATCCTGGACACACATGCACAATGAAGAGATGAATGGTAAACGGGAGTACTGACAGCCGAGTTTGCAGAGGGATGTAGATGAGCGTGTGAGGGTTCTGGATCAGACAGTATGAATACAAAACCATCACTGAAAGTCAGAGGTCATTGTAATATGCATCATCTCCAGGGGGATAACCCAATAGAAACCCAAAAGAAAATAGAAATGTACCTGCAAGCATTTGTTGCAGTTCTAAAAATGGTGTGGCTTTGGCTCCTTATTGTGAAAGTAGCAGACCTTTTTACAGTTACAATGATTAATGAACAATTAACAATATAGAAGGCATGGATTAATAAGGGTGTTCTAGAAGACCTAGTGCTTACTAATAGTTTAGTGTAAAGAAACGCTAAATTAAAAGTGCACGTATTTATACCTATCGAAAATAGAGCCCTCTGCTACAGTTGGTCTAGTCTGAAAAGGTTTTTTCAGCAGAGTAAACAAAGACAACACGCTCGTTTCTGGGTGTTCACATGTAACGCCTAAATTATAATTGGGAATCGGCTTGTGGCACAAAAACGAGGCCATGTCTGTTCCAACACAGGGAACAAAATCTCTCGGTGACCCGGCTTAACCGCCCTAATCCTCCCCCACCCCCACGCCACCCGGCCGTTTCCGCCGGTGAGAAACTCTGGTTAGCAATGTTACCAACTTGCAGCGTTTACTAACATTAAAATTAATTAATTGTTAGGATATAACATATTCGAATGAAATGGCTTCAATTAATAAAACTGTGCCGTGGATGGCATGCTAAAGCGCTGGTGTGAAAACAGAACTCAACTTAGTCAGATGTCCGTGTTGTACAGATAGCCTTTGCCACACTTACTGCTTGTGAGTAAATTAGCTGCCTCCTACTAGTAGATCGCTTTATTCTAGCACGAGTCACTTTGTGTAGTTATCTTCAGAGTTAGAAACGAAGTCAATTGTGAGTGAGGTCCATGTCTGTAAAAGTCTAAGTTGGGTCTAAGGCACTGAACTTGCCCTTCTCACCACGGCAGCCCCCGGCTTCGCCATCCATGCATTTCTAAGGGCCAAACATGCGGCCTCAACATCGGCATGGGCAATAAAGGTCGACAAGTACCTCCCTCGTTTTAAACTAGATAATACAAATTATTATAAACGTGTGGTACAGTATTATTCAAATCGCAACGGCTAGCTATTTGTTTCATTGCTTGCACACACCACATAGCTACGCTGTCTTCGCCTGCTTGCTAGCTAAACCAGTTGGCCAACCAAGGCTCCGAATATTCACTGAAACATCCACGATCAATGGCGGTTTGAGTTGCATGTTTACAATTTACCGTCGTATAAAGGAACCCAAAGTAACTTGTAAAATCACAGACCCATATACGCACATGATTAACAACAGTAACTAATACTACACAATCATGGAATAAGTATTTGGCCAGACCACGGAATAGTTTGATTCCTGGAAATATACTAAGCCTAATGTATAGCTAGCTAGTTAGCTTGCTAGCTCTAGCTATAACATTGTCAACGTCTAGCTAACTAACATTCCAACTGCTCAGCTATTTGCGAAAAAGCAAACAACGTCGTCTTCAACCATTTTACGGATGCCACTCGCCTAAATACTAATTTAAAAGAGACAATTTGAATGAATACATTGTAAGGTATTTACGTACAATATTGATTTATAGATTGAAGTTTTTCGACGGGGCCGCTTCTTTCTCGTGCTCGTTCGCGGATCCTTGCTAGCTACTGAACCTAGACGAGCACGCCGATTCACTCACTGATCCTTTTCGACTTCCGTAATTTTCGCGAAGCGTTTAATCGAAAAGGAACAAAACATCTTTGGGGCACCAATGATAAACCCTATTCATCTTATGATACCTATGATCGACCCTAAACCCCCAATAACATTTTGACGACACAAAGTGCGAGAGTAAATAATTATGACAATATTTTTATATGTACTATTTTTTTTTATTGACAACGGCATATAAAATAGCTATATTTGAAATGTTTACTTGTAGGCGTACTTTTAAACTATGATAACATTACCATGTGATGATAATGCACACATAATTAAGCATTGTAGTCATATTATGATAACTAGAGTAGGCCTGCCGAAACAACAAATTGTCAGTGTCCAAATACTTTTGTCGTTAACCACAATTGCCTACATTGTTTTTCATGAATTTAAGATTCACACAGCTCAGGTCTTAATTCAAATGTCCTCAAAAGACCACTTTCTTCGAGTTTGATAACTCGAACCTAACGTGTCAATTTCATGATTCTTTAAATATGAGCAATTTATCGTTCGAGGAGAAATAAAGGAAATTAATGAAGTTCATAATCTCACCCTTTCGGTTTTTGTTATTTTAAAAGAAATTTCCGAGTAACTCCATCATCCATGCTAGCAGACACATTTTGCAGCTAATTATTTCCACAGGTCCTACTATATAACTAAAAAAGTTTTATTTAAGAAACAGGACAACAAAACATTTTGTATGTCACATTGGAAGTATGGCTCAGAAGTCTGTGAAACAATACCATCCATGTACAATCTTGAGATGTATTTTTTTAAAGCTCTGGTCATGCTCATATAGAGAGAACCCTCTTCATAGATTACTTAAGTACAGTACATTTATCTTCCCTTGATTCTTAAAACATCCCTACCACACACATACTTATATGCATAAAGACACGTATGAGATTTTCTCCTGAACATAGCTGTGCAGCTGTATTTCTGTCAAAGATAACTTGAGTCAAAGTTCAGAACCAATAGAAATAGTACAGTCCCTTATTAATCATCACTTTGTGTCTGCATACCCATTTACATGTTAGAAAAAAATGCAGGGTAAGAACATATCTATACAACATAGTCATACTAGTTTGCATTAACAACCACACAACTAGGTGGGGTAGAGGTAGAATAATTGATTTACAACTCTATGAAGGGGTCATACATCCACAGCACTAGGCATGAAGTGCTTCTCATAGTCTTGAAAAAACGTTTCCTCCTCTGACAAACTAGCCATGTCACCTCCAATCTTCTCTTCATCAGTGTCAATCATTGTACTGTAAGCTTCTTCATAAAATTTACCCTTCCCCTTTATTTGTATCCATCCCCTTTCCATGTCCGCATTTTTTTTCTCTTCTTCGGTCCCTGTTCCTATGCACTCCTCCTCATTCCCCGTTTCCATCAGATTATTTGTTTTCCCAGGGAAGGCCTTGATATCCTGAGGCTCGATTTGGACCACCTCCAGCTGAGAGATCTTGGGACTTGGCTCTGAAGGAGCGCAGATAAAGGAGCGACTGACCTGCCGAGTTACACAGATTTCTGTCAGGTGTGTGATATATCAAAGCAGAGTTTTCACATACCTTAAGATCAGAGTATTAAACTTGCTGTATAGCATACATATAACTGTTTAGATTTCCAGCAAGATAGAGGAAATTCTGTCAATTACAGTTTAAATGACAGCACACATTAAATGACAAATCAGGACAGACATTATAACAGTAGGTCAATACTGACCAGTAACAATGGCTTGTCTCACCTGGGACTTTGTCATCTGTTGGAACAGTTGGCTGTTTTTGGGGTCAGGCACTTTATCACACCCCACAAGCACCTTGTAGGCAAACCCCATCAATAGCAAGATTATGACCGGTATGATTAATATGTACATTGTTATATCTGTGAATGGGAGAAACAGAGATTGAAAGAGAAAAAGAGAGAGAAATCAATGCAAAGTTTTTAAACCTAAAAAACAAACAAAAAAACTTTGAACTGTTTGCTAACCCTAACATAACCAGCGAACACAATGCATATCAATCCCAAGATTAAAAACAGCTAGAGGGTACAGTACCGTAGTCCTGCTTGTCCTTGGTGGTGATGTAGATGATTTTAGCTTGTCCAGACCCAGCTTTAGTTACAGCTCGGATCCCCACTTGGTAGGAACGGCCAGGGGAGAGAGCTGATATCACGTAGCTGTTCTTCTCTGCACTCACATTTCCCACTGGCCAAGAGAAGAGAACTTCTCATGAGAACTAGGATACTGTTGCTTTATCATAGCTTGAAACTACTGTTTTAACTAGGATGTTATGGCAAGGCAGCTATAGCAGTGTGTCTCAAATGTTCTGTCCAGTCCAAATGGTTGGGGAGAAACATTGAAATGTTTGGTAGGTTACAAAAACATGATGTTTCAAGAGGGGCCGCTACCTGTCTGGTCGTCTACTTCCAGAAGGTATTGCAGGATGACACCTCTGGTTTGGCTCAGGGGGATGTGACCCCAGGTGAAGGTCACCTGAGAGTCAGTGATGTCATGGATCTTGATGAAGGGTACCTGGGGAGGGGCTGAGGAGGAGGGTTGAGAAGACAGGATAATTGGAATGAGTAGATTAGAGGTATGCTGGCACATTCAGGTTAGTTAAACAAAGTATATATTTCTGTACTGGGTACAGGGCACACACTTCTGTTTCTTAACATGCTAAGTGCATAAATTGTGTATATGTATTTTCATTAATAAGGATTTAGGTGTATCACTGATGTGTAAGAAGGTCTATGGATCTGTATGATGATAATGCATACCTCCTTCTCGTGCATATGCAGTAGTGGATGAAAGGAACACAGAACTGTTTCCTAATACTCCAAACAACGACACAATGTAGGAAGTGTAATTTTCAAAAGAACCTACAGATGGAGACAGATCATTTGTTTCTGCTTTCGTGGGTGAGTTCAACACGCGATGGATTGAAAGCATTACAAAGAACATGCTCAAAATTAATACTAGATCTTAAAATTTTAAATTAATCATTAGAGTACAACAAACCGTGATAGAACATACAACTCTGACATCACTTAAAAATGTTCTAAAAACATTTAATCATTTTTTTACATTAATTGAACATTTAAATCCCAATTGTATGGGGTGCAAATGCCTGCACCTGCAGTAAAATCTCCTATGATTGAAAGGTGTCTCCCGTCCTATGAGATACTAAATATATATGAAACCCAAATTTCTCAGACCTGGCAAAGGGATTGACGTCTGGCTGTTGTTGTGTACTTTCCTCCAACAAAACCCCTGGGATGGAGGAAGTCCTGCCTGCTTGTACTGCACCACTAGCCCCAGCAGCTTGTTGGTGAATTGGGAGGACAGATTCCATGATACCAACAGGCTCACTTCATCCATGTTACAAATGATGTGTGGCTCTTGGCCTTGTACGCCTGTAGGAAAAATATACTGCTGTCATTTCTGTGGCATCACACTAAGGCACCACATTTAGACAGTCTCCGATGCAAAATAAACTAACACGTGAAGGGGTAAACACAGCGGCTGTGTTTTCAAACGTGTCAGGTTAGATATGAGTCATCAGCATACCTAGTGTCGGTAGAGCTAAGGAAGTGGGTTCTGTAGTGCCATGCGAGGTCTGTGCTGACACGTGCACTCCTGACACACCCAGAAGAGAGGAACGGAGATTACACTGTTTTCCCTTACAACCCGACCGGCCCCCATCAACTGTCGTGGACACATTGACAATTTCCACAGTGCCATTGGTGTATGAAACCGTCACCACGTATCTCAGCCCATGCACCACAGGGGGAGGTGGCAGCTAAGAAATCAAACAGGGTTCAGGGGTTAGATTTGTTTTTACTTCAACAAAGTATTTTTGTGCTTTTGATTTGATGCTGTCCACACACCTTCCACATCAAAGCACATTTAGAGAGGTCAGAGAGGCTTTCACAGTCACACCACACATCCATCTGTCCTGAAGGCCCTAAGATAGAGTGAGAGAGAGAAACAGTGAGGAGAGATAGAGAGTGGAAAGAAAATACAATAGATATTTCCACAAAGAGAGTGAGTTTAAAAGTGAATTTATCCAAGGCTGCAGTGTGGTAAAGAGAAGTACCAGTACCTACCAACTCTCTGCACTGAGCTCCACTCACTCAAGATGGTATCCTTACATCCACACCGTACCTGGAACTCATACTTGGTGAATGGCAGTGGCCTCAGGAGCTCAAATCTCGTTTGGAGGTTGTTCACCACCTGAATAGAACATACAAATTACATACGAATAGTAGACAAGGTATTTTTCAACAGGACTATATAAATATCTATGCTGTGTTGTGTTAGAAATAGTTCTATGTGCGTGTTATGCAAGCTTAAAAGAACACGGTTCAGAAAAAGGAACCCCTCATAGTTGCAACCGCAAGCTTACTTAAACATTATGACCGTTACTCAAGTAACAGTTTATTAAAGTTTAACAAGTAAGCTAAACACTATATACTCCATAAAAAAACGTCATATTGTGTTGGAACCAGGGTCAAACTCCATATTGTAACAACTCCAACAACTGTCCACTCCAAACTGAAGATGTAGTTTTCCACTCTAAGACGCACGCACAAGAACTTTAGGATAAAAGGAGACTGACAGTTCTTCAGACAACTTTGTATCACCATAGATGTGTCTCCTTGCTGCATGCTGCAAGCAATAACCTTTCTTGACTCCAGGGACTCTGTGAACTACTTGATAAAAGATTTTCCTGACATGTTGTCACTGGGTTGGTGAAACAGAATGCCTAGTGATAATGTAAGATAGTCTGCACATTTGACCTGGTACTGTATTCTCTACTTTGGAAAATAGAGGATCTGATGGAGCCTGATGCTTTGGAAAGCTTCCTCATGTTAAAAGAGATTATTTCAACCCATCTATTCACTTTCTGGCAACCTGTCTGTTCCTGCAGGTCAAGTCCAGTGCTCCCGGCTGACGGTGAGTTCTGATTACTGGAGATTGTTTCAATGAAAGATTCACACGTACAGTAATGAAATAAGCACCAACTATTCTATCTGATGAAATTATCATTGTGATGAACAGTATAGGACACTGCTCAGTGATAACATTGGCTAGCACAGAACAAGATACAAGTGAAAATATGATCTGGCATATGTCACCAAGGTTTCACAACCCCTTATTGATGTCACAGTGCAACAGCCTTATTTGAGTGCTGAACTTATTTTTCAATTCAGCAGCAGGAACACAGTGCATCCCTGTGTCGTAGTTTACATTAATGAAGGTGGCAAAGGTTATACCCTTCAAAAATAAAAGACCTAGAACCAGTCATCCTTCTAGTCTAACTTAAGTTTGCCATGTCATCCTGTAAATATGAACCAATATAGTTATAATATGGATTGATTGAGAGGATAGCCCATTGTAAGTTCCCTTACCTCAGACCATTTTTGCTGGCCCTCAGAACGGTAGCGGACATCACAGTCTCCTTCAGACAATTTAAGCAGGCTGCAGCCAGAGCCCCAGGTAATCTCCAGGTAATCACTAGTGAACTCGGTGATAATGGGAGCGGGAGGCACCCCTGTTGGAGAAATAAAAAAGGCTGCATAAAAAACACGAGAGAGAAAGACGAGATAGAGAAAGGCAGAAGTCAAAGAAGAAGAAGTCAAAGTCAAGTGAGATACAAGGCGACTCACGGATCAGATCTGTTCTGAAGGTGGCATTGTCAGACTGGGCAGAGCCGTACTGGTTCTTAGCCACCACCCACACCCATAATGTTCTGTGACTAGGGTAATCATCACGAGGAATGACACCACTGGACCGCTCAGACACACTGTAGGTTCTGCATCAGTCGTGGAAGGAAAAGGATGGAGTCTGTAATTACGTACACCTCAGGAAACACTCAAAGAATCTCACAGACAGCGCCTGTCGTGTGGTAATGTTCACTCTTCATCTTTGTTCGTGAGCTTGTAACATGTATATATACAGCCTTTATAAACATGACAAGGAGTTGTTTCAAAACCAGTGTCAGCAGATGGGATTGTTTTTACTTGGTATCTAGGTCTGCGGCCCAGTGAATGCTGTAGGATGTGAGAAGACCTGGATCCTGTTCTGGCCCTGGGTCCCAGGAACATTGAATGGTCAAGTCTTCATTAATGCTATAGGGGATAGAACACCGGGGAGTGGAAGGAGTATGGGGTAGAGGACCTACAGGGAGAAAGAGAGAGATAGAGAAACAAATTAGAGAGACTGAGTAAACACAACACATTTTGAAACCACAAGGAACGGATGTGAATCCAATTTCAAATAACATGGGCTTTGTTGCGGAGAATGTAAACAGGAAACCAGTCTTACTGTAGGTTACGTTGGTATAACTTTCATCTGTCTCAAACAATTGCTTGTATGTTTTTATAGCACTACTAAATTTAACTAAATTAGAACTAAGGAGAAACCATAACAAAAGATAAACATAATGTAGGCAGCTATTTAGATCAACCTAAAAACACATACCTTGTCTTAGCTGATGGTACAGAATGGAAAAATAGTCAACCAGTGTAACTGCTAGATGCTCAGAAAGTATCATAAAGACACTAAGAACTGGACACTAATGTCTACCAACTGCTAGATCTAAAGACTCACCTGTATGGACTAAACCGTTAGACGGAGTTATCCGCAGCATCAACAGGTGAGATATGAGCCAGGCCCTCGCCATCACAAAAGGCAGACTGTACCTTCAAATGAAAAATAGACACATTTTACTTTATGATTATGGGTTGTTCTGAAGGCACTGGCAGGAAGTAATTATTGGTGAGGGTAAAATGACAACAGTGATAGAAGTTACGTCTAATTGCACAAATTCCGAGTATCTCGGATCAACGATAAAGAACAAAAGTAGAGAAATGTATAGACAGATTAATCAAATCATTAGCCTAAAAAATATATTACCGATTTAATTTACAAAATTACAGACACTTACCCCGTGAAGTGAATCAAACTCCATAAACTTCCTGCCATGCTAATGCTACACACAGCAAGAACCGCTTGTTTCCCATAAAAGTCCGCCCATCTACCGGAATTGCCTTTGGCACGTGTAGATGGTGGGCAGAGCCCGCGTATCTGCTAGTTTTTTAAATGACCTGTCCCCGTCGATGGAGGAGCAGGATTTTTAATATTATCATTGTCGTTTTTTTCTTAAAACATTTTCGTTTGTCCAATTCTTGCACATTTTTTTCTATAGCTTAGTTCAAAGTTAGCAACTTTATCAGGAAATGGTCTCAACTACCTAAACTCTCCAACCAACCAAAACTCGTGTATCATCTTGTTAGCTAATCGAATGGTTGGTAACAGGATCAGCTGATAGTAAAAACAACCTAAGTGACCATGCGTCAAGTAGCTAGCCTATAAGCCTACAAGTCTCAGCACCACAATGGTAGCTCGGTTGAGCTTTAATTAAATACTTGCTTTCCGATTTAGCTGGCTTTGCTCAGGATAGCCAAAAAACACAAAGAAATATGAGAACATTGTTGAGACGTTTTTATACAACGGATAACATAATATGTAGCATGTTGAAAGTGTTTATGTAGTATTGGCTCTTCCTCTTGTTGTGTTTAGTGGAGACTTAAAATCGACACTGGCTGACCCTGAATGGGGTAGCCCTTGCAAGTGATCCCCAAAAACCCTGTAGCAATACAATTAATTGTGCACATGCGTGTATTATGCCAATGAGGTTCGTTTCCAACTTTGTAAGTGTGCAGAGATGTCAATATGTATTGATGAGTGTTACTGATGTGGTATACCTACTCTTGGCTAATTATAATTACGTATGTCATTAATTCATGTCATTATTATATGTTTATGCGACACACTTAAAACAATACTGTACATTTATTTGAACAATGTTCTGCACATTTCATTATCACTTAACTGTTTGCTCTGATGACTAATAGCAGCGCAATAATATAACAAAATGCTCGTTTAAGTGGAATGTTTCTTTAGAGAATACCTGAATTAGCCATTTGTTTTACTTTTTGCCAACATGTCCATTTCGCAAACTTCATTGAAACTACGTTGAATCAACATTCGCTGTCAACGCTAATTTCATTGAACCAACGTCACTCTGATGTTGACCCATAATCATTCTAACGGTATTTCCACCATTATTACTATTGAAACAACGTTGAAATCAAACCTGACCTAACTAAAGATCAACATGACTTCAATCGATATTAAACCACAGAAAATAGACTTAAAAATAGGTCAAAAAGTCCTGCTTTATTTACAGCCAGGATACATGTTTTGAAGGCTATCCGACGAGTGTGTCAGACGGGTCAAACTAAGAAACTTGTGTAAATGAATTTAGACGTAGCTCTAATCATTTTGATTTTAATCCAGTGTTGTAACATTACATAAGTAGCCGGGTAACTTCCCTAGCAGGTCACAAATACATTATGTAGATTGCATATCATTGAAATGGTGCGGTCTAGTTTATAGGTTATACTACTATACTCTGCAGTTAGACCGACACAAGTGAATCTCAGTAAATTAGAATATCATGGAAAAAGGTGAAACTCATATATTATACAGAGGCATTACACACAGAGTGAAACATTTGAAGTGTTTATTTCTTTTAATTTGGATGATTATGGCTTACAGCTAATGAAAACCCAAATTTCAGTATCCTAGAACATTTGACTGAAAAAGTTAAATATTGTAGACTCATGATGTCCTACTCTAATCAGCTGATTATCTCCTGTAACGGTTTCCTAAGCCTTTAAATGGTCTCTAAGTCTGGTTCAGTAGGCTACACAGTCATGGGGAAGACTGCTGTCCTGAAGACAATCATTGACACCCTCCACAAGGAGGGTAAGCCACTAAAGGTCATTGCTAAAGACGCTGGCTGTTCCCAAAGTGCTGTATCCAAGCATATTAATAGAAAGTTGAGTGGAAGGGAAAATTGTGGTAGAAAAAGGTGCACAAGCAACAGGGATAACTGCAGCCTTGAGAGGATTGTGAAGCAACGGTCATTCAAGAATTTGGGGGAAATTCACAAGGAGTGGACTGAGGCTGGAGTCAGTGCATCAAAAGCCACCACGCACAGATGTATCCAGGACATGGGCTACAACTGTCGCATTCCTCGTGTCAAGCCACTCCTGAACCAGAGACAACGTCAGAAGCGTCTTACCCAGGCGAAGGAGAAAAGGGAAAGGACTTTCTCAGTGGTCCAAGATCCTCTTTTCAGATTAAAGTAAATGTTGCATTTCACTTGGAAATAAAAGTCCCAGTCTGGAGGAAAAGTGGAGAGGCACAGAATCCAAGTTGCTTGAACTCCAGTTTGACGTTTCCAAGTGATGATTTGCAGAGCCATGTAATCTGCTGGTAGGTCCACAGTTTTATCAAGTCCAAAGTCAATGCAGCCGTCTACCAGGACATTTTAGAGCACTTCATGCTTCCTTCCATTGACAAGCTTTATTGAGATGCTGATTTCATTTTCCAGCACGACTTGGCACCTGCCCACACTGCCAGAAGTAACAGAACCTGGTTTAATGACCATGGTATCACTTGATTGGTCAGCAAACTTGCCTGACCTGAACCCATAGACTCTATGAGTATTGTCAAGAGGAAGATGAGAGACACCAGACCCAACAGTGCAGACGAGCTGAAGGCCGCTATCAAAGCAACCTAGGCTTCCATAACACATCAGCAGTGCCACAGGCTGATCGCCTCCATGCCATATTGATGCAATTATTCATGCAAAAGGAACCCAGACCAAGTATTGAATGCCTATATGAACATACTTTCCAGTCGGCTGACATTTCTGTATTAAAAATCCTTAGGTTTATTGGTCTTGTGTAATATTCTAATTTTCTGAGATACTGAATTTTGGGATTTCATTAGATGAAAGTCAGAATCATCAAAATTAAAATGAACGCTTGAAGTATTTCACTGTGTGTGTAATGCATCTGTATAATATATGAGTTTCAACTTTTGAATTTACTAATCAAAATAAACAAACTTTTCCACAATATTCTAATTTACTGAGGTACACCGATACTCATAGTTCAAGCAGTGCATTTGTAAGGGAGCGTGCTGCACATGTCATTATCAACAGGATTTGGAAAATCAACCGATGCAATAGGAGCTGTATTCCAATTTAAGAATGTCTTCAAGAATCTCTTTAAGAATCTCTTCATACCCTTCATGTGTTGTCATTAAATGTAACTTGGAAACAAGTAGTTTGTTCTGCATCTTTATTTAATCTTTCCCTACTATATAGTATCATTTTATGCATGTGTAGTGCACAATGATTAAACCTCAAGGACTTGGTTGTGAAAGGCTACAGTACAACTACATGATAGTCAACATGACTATTCAAATATGTACACATGTTATTTTAGTCTCTGCTATGAAAAGAGTGTAAAGGGTGACACAATAAAGGTAACGCTTTTGTCTACACCGCGCTGTCTTGGTCTTGCACCTAGCATCTTGGATTTCATAATGGTTGGGTGTGATGCATGGGGATGTATTGCATGCTCCAAATAGGGAGTCGTGATGTAGGCTACAGCTTCCCAGCTGATAGTGAGAGGAGGTGGTTTGCTAAAGTCAACAGGAGCAAACTCAATATAACTCAATAACGACCACAATTAAAAGCATAGTAATGACAAAAATACTGTGGTTTAAATATAAGACAGCCCACTCCATCACATTTTCCCTCATCCAGAAATCTCTCATCCAGTGGTCTCCCATCCAGCGCTCCTTCAACTAGTGGTCTCCCATCCAGCGCTCCTTTGTCCAGTGGTCTGACATCCACCTCCAAGGCACTGGGCCTCCTTTTCAGCTCACATCAACATCAGTAGCAATGCCAGACTGCAAGGGCCATAGACACACACACATAAACAGACAGTAAGCTGTAATGATAATCACATGATGGACTGAATGTTACAATGGTCTCTAACTCATAGTTTGCTTAGTAAACATTCACTTTATGAATAGATTAACCATGTTTTACTATGTTCTTTGATGGTTCCTTGACACTGTATAATATCATCCAATTTCTTACTGTACCAACTCCCAGACTTTGGTGAAATAAGCGACCACAGTTACGGATTAATAATTAAATACAGCTTTCCTCTCACACAAACTTGTTTGTAGGCATTAGTTTCTCAATAAATATAAATAGTGCACTAAATTAGCTAGCTACACTTAACATTACATAAACAGCTCATCACTCACTTCGTAGCACATTGTTTTTGCTACGTTCTGGCTTCTACATGTCTAGCTACTGTAGCATCAAAAAATCTCGGCACTTTAAGATACTGAAATGTTAAATGTACTAGATGCCAGAAAATGGGCCAAGAACTTCCACATTCTTACCTTGGCACAACTCCATCATACAGTACAGTACAACTGTTCCTCAACGACGATGCTGCTGTGTTTGAAACTGATGCTAGCTCGCTCTAGTTCTAACTAGCCTACAGTACAGTACAGTACCATGAACGTAAAGGCAATTGACGCAACTCTTTCTCTTTATGACTCTGCAGGCAGCTAAATGGTACAAATTGGTATCCAGAGCCTCAACGCGAAAAAGTTAAACATCTTGACTAGCACTTTTTTTTAGCAAGGTTAGCTAGCCAAAACTCTCATATCTCGCTATCTATTGCGTGTGTGCAGTCTTTTGTTTACTAAGGTAGTCATAGCAACCCCAGGCATGGAAAGTCCATCTTCGCACTCTGATACCGATCAACCAATGGGGTTAAGGTGACACCGTGACATACATTGATTGACAGCTTACCTCATTAGCTTAAGGACAAGGAAATACAGAAATAAATGTACACAGAAATAAATAAATACAGAAATAAATAAATACAGAAATAAATGGCCATGTAAATAAATAAATACGTAATTAAGATGTTTTCATACATTTATTTTTATATATTTACATTTTTTTATGTATAAATACATTTATTTATAGATTTATTTATTTTTTATTTTGGCAGGTTTGGTCCTCCATATCTGACCACTAACCTGAACTTCATTGCCACAGCCTAAACTTTGTCAATCTGTTCATGAAAATAATTAATTTCAGCCTAAACCGTACAACGGAACGTTAAATCAAATTCAACCAACGCAATCGCTACCAAGACGAACACAGCAGTAGTCTACTAGTACTGTAACGTAGTAGTACAATTTACCGGGGCAGCTTCTCCACACAGGGCTATATCGCATTTTGCGTTGTTACTGACAATGATCGCTACCAGTGAGCTTTTTATGAATGAGCGATTTTCCACTAAATAAATGTCAAGCTTATTTACGTTTTGGGGGGCATATTTTCAGTTAGCAGATGGGACTGTCTGAATCGCGATTCCATCTTCTACTGCCGGGTAACGTCGTAGAATAATCTTCAAAGGGGGTTCTTTATTAATGAATGAATGCAATGAGTAGGCTACATGCCTGAAAATATCACGAGAAGGGAAAAACTTAAAATGACGTTTAAGTCATAGAGATTAGGTCCATTTTTACACCGGTCTGCCAAATTTATTCGTTTTGATTCAACGATGAGGCTGCCTCTTGCAGGGGAAATGAGAAGACATCTATTTCATTCTACACTTCACTCGTATTTTCAGTTGTAAATGAGCAGCAAAAAAAAATGCTTTTAAATCTATTTAATCTTTATAAATAATAAGTATGCATTTTCATATAAAATATACAGAAATCAGTTGTAAAAATGTCATTAAAAAACGGACCCCTGTGCAACCGACGCAAGCAAGCACACCCTACAATTTCCCCAGAAATTGTACCCTCTCTAGTTATTGTGAGAATGCTGTTAAGCATTCTCACTATTGTTTTCCTGTTTCTCTTTATTGTGAGAATGCTGTTCAGCATTCTCACTATTGTTTTTCAACTTCTTAGTTCTTCCGCCGTTTTTTGGCCTTTAACTCGTTCTGCATACTTTAACCGATTCCTACAACTTTTGTATCAAAACGTTCAGCTCCTTCAGGAGATGATGGCTATGACTTTTGGTATTTCTCACTTTTATACTTTTTAAGACATTAAGGTTTTTGTGCAAATTATTCTCCCATTAAAAGTAATGGTAAATCCTTTCAAATCATTAAAAAGCTTCCTCCTCTTTCAAACGTAACTACTTCAGCTTACTTTCAGCTAGAGACACCATTCAACCTTTAAAATGTTCACAAGACATTCAGCTATTCCCAAATGATTCAGCTTTTTCAAATGTTCAGCCAATTTTGAATTATGACAGTTTGAAATACATTAAAATGTTTGCTCCTTCTTGATTTTTATGAATGAGCAGCAAGCAGAGTGCCACTCTGCTTGCTGCTCTTTTTCTGATATTCAACTAATTTGTCAAACAAATTCCTCTAACGTTCATATAGTTTAACTTACAGAAACAAGTTATACATTAAAATGTAGGAAATATTGTCCTCTTTCAGCCAATGTAACTACTAAAGAGCTCACATTTACAGATTTTCAGCTATGAGCCTTGAAGCGAGAGCAGCCTTTCAAATTCTCTCACTAACTTCAATGGAGAGGTGAGTAAAATCAGTCAGAGAAAGCAAGAAGGAACAAGATTTTGAAACTGCCGATAGAGTCGTATTTCTGACCGCACAGACATATAAAGGACATCTCTGATTTCGGCAGAGTCTTGGGTCTCGGGAAATATCCTTATATTGCTGCGTCTAGGTCAACTTGTTTGAGGTGTGGATGCTAGGTAAATGTACGTTTTTCTCTCTGCCTAGCTCGTTAGCTATCACAGCTGCGCCATCACCGTGGCAACCAAACAAACAAGCACCAGGAAAGCAAAAGGAACACGTTTTTGAAACTGCAGGTAGAGTCGTATTTCTGACTGCACAGACATATAAAGAATATCTCTGGTTTCGGCAGAGTCTTGGGTCTCGGAAAATATCCTTATATTTTGGATTGGACGTACAGTTTTGCGTCTAGGTTATCTTGTTTGAGGTGTGGATTCTAGCTACATTTCTCTTATTCTCTGCCCTCAGCGCGTTAGCAATCATAGCTGCACCATCACCGTAACGACAGACACGCACCACTCAGTCTCTCACACAGGTGATTGGTACGTTTACTTGACCATGAGAAACACGATTACTAGCAATTGTCGGTTTATGCCAATAATACGATTACTCCGTTTACATGTGTAATTAGTTATGCGATTACTCAATAAACGTGTCTACATGATTCTTTTTTATTAATCGTTGTATGCTCCACGGACAAAACTTGCACCATCATCCTTCTGCAACAAAGTGTCGCCGTGTCTTCCTGTATCGGCTCTACTGCTGTATGTTTCATTCCATCAACACATTGAATCCTACTAAGAAAGCCGAGTAAACGCACTCAATGGTAGGCTACATCTGCTACTGCTAATACTATCCCAACTATAATTTAATCTGTTAAAACGATAATATTCTTGTTACGACTAGCTAGCCTACTTCTTCTTCTGTTTAACAGTCCAGCTTTCAGCTTCTCCCACATTGTAGGCTATTTTAGCTCTTAGCTTTGTTAAGATGATGCAGTTCAGCTTCCACACTGCCTCTTTTGTGTGACTCACACATTTTTGAAATTCATTTCAGCTTGCGGGTATTTTCACATTTCTCACTTTTATACTTTTTAAAATATTAAGGTTTTTGTGCAAATTATTCTCCCTTTAAAAGTAATGGTAAATCCTTTCAAATCATTGTTGGAATGCTGCTCCAGCCCCTTTCAAAAATACCTTTCGGTTGCTTTGAAGCTTCAGCTTATAACTTTCTACTAAATTTTCACTATTTTCAGCTTTTTTAGCATGGTCAGCTATCCCCATTCAGGTTTTCAGCATTCTCACTGCTGTTTCGCAGGAACAGCCTTTTCTAGTTTTTATTCTTTTTGCCCCCCTAAAACTCAGTCAATATTTGGCCTACATAGACAACCTAGGTGTCAAAAGTTTCATCTTGGTAGCGATTGAGTTGCTTCTATTGGGATTTACGTTCCGTTGCATGGTTTAAGTGGAAATTAAGTTTTTGTGGCGAAAAGTGAAGCTAACGGTGGCTAACTTGCTAGCCACAGTCAATGACGCTCGTTACGTCACTAACGTCACGAAAACTCGCGTGACTACCTCTAGCAGAACATTAGTTTAGCAGCTCGTTAACTTCTGGGAGATAGCTAAGCTAACTGCTTTACTGCAAGGCAGCTGCAGAAACGCCACAAGCAAAGAGGCCAGGGTGATAACTATTTACTCATTTTACTTTGTGATATGACACACAATTGTGACGTGTAATGTACAATATAAGCTGATTTTATTAAGGAAGTACATCTACTTTCGGAAACAGTAGTCTACTATGTCACTGAAGTATTAGCATCATGACATTAGCCTCTGTTGCCCGGGCAACACATACTATAGTGGTCTATGATGCATCTGTTTTCAATCGTTAAAATAAACATTCCTCACAAATACATTTTTGTTGTAGGATTTATTATGACATTACATTACAAGTAAACGATTTGTTGGTGAAATTATCATTACCTGTGGTTTCAAACCAGTGTTGCTCACTGCAACGCTGTAGCCTACGCGAGACACTACAAAAACATCTACACAGCTGTAGGAAGTCAAACGGCGACAGAACATGTTCGGCACTCCCCTTACTTAAACCAAAAGTCTATCTAACTACTAACCTTAACTTCATTGCCACAGCCTAAACTTTGTCAATCTGTTCATGAAAATAATTAATTTCAGCCTAAACCGTACAACGGAACGTTAAATCCAATTCAACCAACGCAATCGCAACCAAGACGAACGAACACAGCAGTAGTCTAGTACAGTACTGTACCGTAGTAGTACAATTTACCGGGGCAGATTCTCCACACAGGGCTATATCGCACTTGTTGTTACTGACAATGATTGCTACCAGTGAGCTTTTTATGAAAGCGATTTTCCACTAAATAAATGTCAAACTTTTTTACGTTTTTGGGGGCATATTTTCAGTTAGCAGATGGTACTGTTTGAAATCGCGATTCCATCTTCTACGGCCGGTAACGTCGTAGAATAATTTTCAAAGGGGGTTCTTTATTCATGAATGAATGCAATATGAGTAGGCTAAATGCCTGAAAATATCACGAGAAGGGAAAAACTTAAAAGGACGTTTAAGTCATAGAGATTAAGTCAATTTTTACACCGGTCTGCCAAATTTATTCGTTTTGATTCAACGATGAGGCTGCCTCTTGCAGGGGAAATGAGAAGACATCTAATTTCATTCTACACTTCACTCGTATTTTCAGTTGTAAATGAGCAGCAAAAAAAAATGCTTTTAAATTTATGTAATCTTTATAAATAATAAGTATGCATTTTTATATAAAATATACAGAAATATCAGTTGTAAAAATGTCATTCAAAAACGGACCCCTGTGCAACCGACGCAAGCAAGCACACCCTAAAATTTCCCCAGAAATTGTACCCTCTCTAGTTTAGCATTGAGATGTCAATCTCAGCCATTCTGATGATTTAGATGGAAAATCAATATTAATTCTACGTTGTCGTGCTATCTCTACTGATTGCGAGGAAGCATTCAAGAAAAAGGTTTATATTGTCTAATGCAAATCAAGTTTTTATTAAACATTTGTGACACATACAAAATTCCAATGAACATGCTTAGATGTAACTTTAAAGGAGACATGTACCATTCATAACAATTACAAAAAGTACAGAGATTACAAAAATGCTAATTTATCCTAAGACATGGGGTAAGAGAAAGAAAATCATAGTGGAAATGCCTTTTTTACAAAGAGTACAATATTGTAATGCGCAGGACACTGAACATAACACTTCAACTGAGGAACTCTGCAAATGATATGAACTGAGTCATGAATACTGAGGTGTGTCTGTGAAGGGAAAATATTTTCAGCAAAGGGAACTGATTTCACTCTTGCTGCAACCCCACTTACAGCAGGCGTTGGACAGCCCCACCACCACATCGCGGCCCTTGCGGTCAGCCGTACGCAGAGCCTCCAGGATCTCGTCTGAGATGATGGAGCGAGCTTGCCTGCTGAGAACAGCGTCCTGTCCGTCTCTGGCCCGGCCCTGGACCTCTAGGTCACCAGCCAGCTGAAAGGGACGGTCTGCCACAGAGTCTGCCTTCCAGCCCTCAGAGGACTCATAATTGTGGGAGCTGAATGGGTCTTCAGAGAAGTCCCCTGCAATACAACATCAAAAAAATGCACTGTGATCTCTACCATTACAATGCAGCATGGTATGCATATCTAAGTTGCAGTTGTTCATATACTAGTTCATATAACTATACTCCAATACCACACACTAAGGGATGGTGGGCAGCTGAGGATTTCAATACAAACTAGATTTACAGTACAACAGCCCTACACAATGATGGAAATACAGCTTGATATCCACCCAAACACTGTTAGAGACACTGCTGATCCCTGATTTTCTGCTGTGCTTTCCAAATGCAAAATAATTTGTTGCATTGGATAAAAGTATCTGCTTAACAATGCCAGTGGATTGGTTACAGATAAACAACTCAGAGATTATTCCAACTATAAAGTAAACCCTGGACAATTGTGCAAAAAATATATAATATAATAACTATGAGGCACCTCAGAAGGTGTCTATTCTTGCACATAAAGACAAAGCCAATGCAAACCAGTCTCACCTTCACTCATGATGGACCTTCTCCAGCGAGAGCCTCCGCAGGTGAAGATGACCGCCCGGATGAACTCCCGGCCACACAGCTTCACTCCATACGTGGGGCCCTCTATCGCCTGCACCCCTGCCACCAGCAGAAATACAGCCAGGACTACAGCTTTCCACATCATACCCAGGGAAGTGAACAAAGAGCCAGAGGGTGAGACGACAAAACGGATTTTTCAGGTAATACTGCAGTGTTGGCTTGATTGGAGAAGATGTTTGTCACTCTAGGTTGGTAAATGATGTGACTTTCCCAGTGACCTGGGGTAGGCTTATAAAGGGTTCTCTGGTCCTGTGACGTGTAACATGCGCACACAGGCCCTCACCATCGAAGTCACAGATATAAACAAGAGATAGAAAAAGAGACCTTTATGGAGACAAAGCCTAGATCAGAGGTGGAATAATTAACCAATGCAGCCCAAACAGTGCATGATGTCACCATGCACTGTAATCAGATTGAGAGAAACAATGTATTTTCATATCCTCCAGTGATTCACCTACAACATTTCCCCCTAAAACACTTAGTTTTATAGGTAAACTAGTTTTACATTTAAATATTATTATTGTACTTATGTCAGCCATACATGTGATATAGGACTGACCCTTTATGACCCCCCCCAAAAAAAACATTTAGCATGCGAGAAAGAACAAAAACGCCCAAAAGCTTATGGAATCTTTAACCTCTTTTTCTACCATGAGTAGTAATGCATGTTTAATTTTTCCACTTTAGATTTCATCACTGTCCCTGTATTACAGGGGTCCCCAAACTATGGCCCGCGGGCCGAATATGGCCCGCCAACGCATTTGGACCAGCCCTCTGAACACTAACAGATACCTTTTTTAAACGTTTTTTATAAAAAATAAATAAAATAAAAATGAATTTACACTGATTAATATGCATAAGTAAGTCAATGTTTTGATTTCAATGGCAATGAATATGAAAAAAGGTCATTACGATAGTAATAATGCTCTTTTAATAGGCTATATACCCCTTGATATGTACAGATGTACGGTGCATAACAAAATAAAAAACTAATCTAGCATAATAAATCCATCCATCCATCCATCATCTTCCGCTTGTCCGGGGGTCGGGTCGCGGGGGCAGCAACCTAAGCAGGGAGGCCCAGACTTTCCTCTCCCCGGCCACTTCCACCAGCTCTTCCTGGGGGACCCCGAGGCGTTCCCAGGCCAGCCGAGAGACTTCCCAGTGGGACGTGCCCAGAACACCTCACCAGGGAGGCGTCCAGGAGGCATCCTTATCAGATGCCCGAGCCACCTCAACTGGCCCCTCTCGACGCGGAGGAGCAGCGGTTCTACTCTGAGCCCCTCCCGGATGACCGAGCTTCTCACCCTATCTCTAAGGGAGAGCCCGGACACCCTGCGGAGAAAACTCATTTCGGCCACTTGTATTCGCGATCTCGTTCTTTCGGTCACTACCCACAGTTCGTGACCATAGGTGAGGGTAGGAACGTAGATCGACTGGTAAATATAGAGCTTTGCCTTTCGACTCAGCTCCTTCTTCACCACAACGGACCGATGCAGAGCCCGCATCACTGCGGACGCCGCACCGATCCGCCTGTCGATCTCGCGCTCCATCCTTCCCTCACTCGTGAACAAGACCCCGAGATACTTGAACTCCTCCGCTTGGGACAAGATCTCCTCCCCGACCCGGAGATTGCACTCCACCTTTTTCCGGTCGATAACCATGGCCTCAGATTTGGAGGTGCTGATTCCCATCCCAGCCGCTTCGCATTCCGTTGCGAACCGCTCCAGTGAGAGCTGGAGGTCACGGCCCGATGAAGCCAACAGGACCACATCATCCGCAAAAAGCAGCGACCCGATCCTGAGGTCCCCAAACCGGACCCCCTCAACGCCCTGGCTGCGCCTAGAAATTCTGTCCATATAAGTTATGAACAGAATCGGTGACAAAGGGCAGCCCTGGCGGAGTCCAACCCTCACCGGGAACAAGTTCGACTTACTACCGGCAATGCGGACCAAACTCTGGCACCGGTCGTACAGGGACCGAACAGCCCCGATCAGGGAGTCCGGTACCCCGTACTCCCGGAGCACCCCCCACATGAGCCCCCGAGGGACACGGTCGAACGCCTTTTCCAAATCCACAAAACATGTGTTTGGGCGAACTCCCATGCACCCTCCAGAACCCTGCCGAGGGTATAGAGCTGGTCCACAGTTCCACGGCCAGGACGAAAACCACATTGCTCCTCCTGAATCCAAGGTTCGACAATCCGATGGACCCTCCTCTCCAGCACCCCTGAATAGACTTTCCCAGGGAGGCTGAGGAGTGTGATCCCCCTAAAGTTGGAGCACACCCTCCGGTCCCCCTTTTTAAAGAGGGGAACCACCACCCCGGTCTGCCAGTCCAGAGGCACTGTCCCTGATGTCCACGCGATGTTGCAGAGTCGTGCCAACCAAGACAGCCCTACAACATCCAGAGCCTTAAGGAACTCCGGGCGGACCTCATCCACCCCAGGGGCCTTGCCACCGCGGAGCTTTTCAACCACCTCGGCGACCTCAGCCCCAGAGATAGAAGGGCCCCCCCCAATGTCTCCAGACTCTACCTCCACGTCGGAACGCGTGTTGGTGGGATTAAGGAGGTCTTCAAAGTATTCCTTCCACCGATCCAGGACGTCCCCCATCGAGGTCAGCAGCGCACCATCCCCACCATATACAGCGTTGACAGTGCACTGCTTCCCCCTCCTGAGTCGCCGGATGGTGGTCCAGAACCTTTTCGAAGCCGTTCGGAAGTCATTCTCCATGGCCTCGCCGAACTCCTCCCACGCCCGGGTTTTTGCCTCCGCGACCGCCAAAGCCGCATTCCGCTTGGCCTGCCGGTACACATCAGCTGCCTCTGGAGTCCTACCAGCCAACAAAGTCCGATAGGCCTCCTTCTTCAGCTTGACGGCTTCCCTCACCTCCGGCGTCCACCACCGAGTCCGAGGGTTACCGCCGCGACATGCACCGACCGCCTTGCGTCCGCAGCTCCGGTCAGCCGCCTCAACAATGGAGGCCCGGAACATGGCCCATTCGGACTCAATGTCCCCGGCCTCCCCCGAGACATGGTCGAAGCTCTCCCGGAGGTGGGAGTTGAAGCTCCTTCTGACAGGGGATTCTGCCAGCCGTTCCCAGCAGACCCTCACATTACGTTTGGGCCTGCCAGGCCTGACCGGCGTCTTCCCCCACCATCGTAGCCAACTCACCACCAGGTGGTGATCAGTTGACAGCTCCGCCCCTCTCCTCACCCGAGTGTCCAAGACATTCGGCCTCAGATCCGACGACACGACTACAAAGTCTACCATCGAACTGAGACCTCGGGTGTCCTGGTGCCAAGTGCACATATGAACACCCTTATGCTTGAACATGGTGTTCGTTATGGACAAGCCGTGTCTAGCACAGAAGTCCAACAACAAAACACCGCTCGGGTTCAGATTGGGGGGGCCGTTCCTCCCAATCACGCCCCTCCAGGTCTCACTGTCATTGCCCACATGAGCATTGAAGTCCCCCAGGAGGACGAGGGAATCTCCGGGAGGAGCACTTTCCAGCACCCCTCCCAGAGACTCCAAAAAGGGTGGGTACTCTGCACTGCCATTTGGTGCATAAGCACAAACAACAGTGAGGACCCGTCCCCCCACCCGAAGGCGGAGGGAGGCTACCCTCTCGTCCACCGGGGTGAACCCCAACGTACAGGCACCGAACCGAGGGGAAACAAGTATTCCCACCCCAGCTCGACGCCTCTCACCGAGGGCAACTCCAGAGTGGAAGAGAGTCCAGCCCCTCTCAAGGAGACTGGTTCCGGAGCCGATGCTGTGCGTCGAGGCGAGGCCGACTATATCTAGCCGGAACTTCTCTACCTCGCGCACCAGCTCCGGCTCCTTTCCCGCCAGCGAGGTGACGTTCCACGTCCCTAGAGCTAGCTTCTGCAGCCGAGGATCGGACCGCCAAGGCCCCCGCCTTCGGCCGCCGCCCGTCTCGCACTGCACCCGACCCCCATGACCCCTCCTGCGGATGGTGAGCCCACTGGAAGGGGGTCCCACGTTGTCTCTTCGGGCTGTGCCCGACCGGGCCCCATGGGAAAAGGCCCGGCCACCAGGCGCTCGCCATCGAGCCCCACCCCCGGGCCTGGCTCCAGGGGGGGGGCCCCGGTGACCCGCTTCCGGGCAGGGGCAACTGAGAACCATTGTTAGTTTTCTTCATGGTAGTTTTTGAGCCACGCTTTGTCTGATCCTTCGCCTGGAACCTGTTTGCCTTGGGTGACCCTACCAGGGGCATAAAGCCCCCGACAACATAGCTTCCAGGATCATTAGGACACGCAAACCCCTCCACCGCGGTAAGGTGGTGACTCAGGGAGGGGCATAATAAATACATTTAAAATCATAATAGCATCTCCACAATAATACTGGTAATCACTCCGACCCATGTCATTTTCTGTTACAGACCGACCCGGCCCCACATGAAATAAAAGAAAAAGGATCTGGCCCTCGCAGAAAAAAGTTTGGGAACCCCTGCTGTATTACTTCAGTTTCCCTCCCAATTCTTTACTCTTTAGTAAGTAGCTCTGTCATTTTTCTGTCCCCCTCTGAAAGGGAGGTGCACAGAGGTGGAATAGGGGCGTTGAGACAGTGAGACAGGCCCAGTGACATTTACAATGTCAGATAACATAGAAGTCATAATAAGTGTCCAAAAAAGGGCCAGGCCCTATCTTTGTATCCGCTTAGTCAAAGGTCTCTCTTTTTGAAAAGGACAATGGGGTTGTGAATGTAATTAATATGTTGATAAAATACAATTCTAACAACATGGCATTTCAGGGGACATCAAGCAGAATATTCACTTGAACTGACTCAGAGGTGACCTGAGGTGTAGACTTTGAATAATATATATTTTTTCTTTAGAAATTGAGCAGTGTCTGCATTGTGCCTCTCTGTGCAAGTTAACATGTGCAACTTTGCTTTGAATACCAAAAATAAATGTAACACTTCACAGCCTTATGACCATTGCAAACATGTCAAAATAATGTGTCCAGTTCAACGTCAGTGAGGACCACACCATGCATGGTGGTTCATTTCCTGGTATAATAATTTCAGCTGCAAAATAGCCTACATTTGTGGCTTTTTGTTCAGCATGTGGATCAGTTTCATTCTGGACATGGTTCATTATCATATATATTAAACATATTGAACTATGTATCATTAAAGTGGCTGCATATTTGTATCAATGTATCAAGGAGAATAAATCAACATTCAGTCACGATGTAACAAATCATTGTCCTCAGAACGTCATTGACAGGGTCATGCTCCAATGGCCTTTAATATTATGGTATACGCCTTAGTTGTTCGTTTCATATTTTTGACTGACAAGTATACTCAGCAAATCACCAGTAGATGCTTTGTATCGAAGACGTCGAAGATCCTATTGCCTTTAGACAAGATGGGAGTTGTCTACCAATCACTGCGGGGAAGAGGGCGGGATTAATTCGGGTGGGTAGCAACAGTTGCCCCGGTGAGGACGAGGCGCCATAGCCACGGTAGCCCTGGCGACAAGAACCCAGCAACGAGAATCAACAACAACAGCCCGAATCCTTGAAAAAAATAAAAAGCAAAATTACCGGTGGGAAATTCACGCCGATTCAGAGGTGAAACTCTAAACATAATAGATAGCTTTTGTGTCGACAAAGGTATCAAATGAAAATATTTTCATTGCTGCTGTTGTTTTTTTGCCTGCTGTTTCAGTAGCCATTAATAGCAAACTAGCTGCCAACGTTGGCTAACTAGCTTGATGACATATCCTATTGAAAGTGTTTTGAAACGCATAGCTGTATTGCCCGAGTATATTATGCCTGTCATGACGCTTCAGCCAGCCACAGTAAATGCCCAGGCCGTTGTTATGACGATGTCAAATGCACGATAGGGGTACAAAATGGCGGGTGCATAGACTTGCAGAGACAAGCTAGCTGGCTAACATTAGCCAGCTAGCTATCCGTTTGCATAGATACAACTAGCCTGTTGCTGACAAGCTTGCTAGCTTGCTAGTTAGCTAGGCTAAATAACGATACCTCGCCAACTGTACAGTGCCTAGCTAGCAAGGAACGAACGTTATGTGTTTGACTTTTACCAAATGTTTGGTAGTTATGGTGGTGGTGTCCTAGACACAGAGCAGCATAAATAGCCATTAAGATAGTTAGCTCTACACATTGTGTCAGTTATATTGTGAATCAGTGTTGGCTTTCATATAACTTGCTGTCTATCTTAAGACTTACAAAAGTTTGGTTTTCGGGCTCATGAAAGCCACGAAGGCAGAGAAGGATGTGGAAAATGTGAAGGGGTGTGACAGTGATGGGCGTGACTTTCAGATACACGGCTGGCTTATCTAAAAGTAACCAATAGTAGGCTACCCGCTTATCTGGAAGTAACATTTGTGAGAAAGCTATTTATCAATTGAAGTTGGGGAAATGTGCTTGAAAGACTACCATGATACAGCACGAGTGAAATAGGATGTCCATTTATATATTTGCTTCAAATTTCACAGTCAGACTTTGCTCCCAAGCTGGTTGTAAAATGTCTTTTTTTTTTTTTTTTACCAAGCATGGTCATAAAACATACATTTTATAGTAATTCACCCTTGTGGGTCAGCGTGCGCACGTTTGCGTAGCATAGTAATAGATGTCAAGGTTATAGGGTAAAAGACTGGTCTAAATTCTGATAGAAGACCTAGGCTAACTATTTCCTATAGGTCGCTGGTTAAAAAAACACAATAACAGTCCTGCTACATAGCCTATTGTAAAATTGCTTCGGCAATTAAAATGTGGGTCAACCCTTTAGACAGAGTTATTGCGAAACCACAGTATGTGGCTGTCAGTGATCGCATTTCAAGTAATGGGACACCGAATGCCTTTTCCCCTTCATCTCCCCCCCTCCCATCTCCAAGCTGCACAACGTTTTGTTCAGGGTGAAGCAGAAATTAAACAGAACCAGAGGAATAAAATGTATTTGGATAAATTATTTACATCGATTAATTTACCACAAATCATTAATTATGTGTGTAGGCTAGTCATTTAGTATGCTTACAACTCAGTGGAGGTGTCCCATGTAGATGAACATCCCCATGGTTTATGTCTGGCTTGACTCATGTTCACGTTTCACTCAGAATTCACAAGGAAGTCTCATTTTAAGATAACTTGTTATTTAACTATTTGTTGTCCAGCCTGAATCCTTCTTAACTGGTTCATTTTTTCCAACTTGTCACCAGTAGTGGATCCCAGAGTAAGTGATGGCCACATCAGGCTACGTGGGGGAGTTGCAGCCAACCAGCCAGCCTCAAGGTACAGGTGTAAGTGTGACAACGGGACAGACATCCACCTCAGACCCCTCCACACCGCAGTTCCTGGCTGAGATTCAGACCACAGTGACCACCCAGCCTACAGCAGCACCTGCAGGACAAACCACTCCTCCTGACCAGGCCCCTCCCACACCCTCTCAGAACACCACTCCGCCCGCTCAGACTCAGTATGTGACTGCAGAGATCCAGAGTTCCCCCACGCAGTCTGGGAATTCCCAGAGCACACCTCAGTACATCGTTGTCACGGTCACAGGTGAGGGTCCAAAATCTCTTTACACCTTTCACCAGTAGACACATTAGGCTTGACTGTTCTTCATTCAGCTTTCCTTGAATCATTTCAGTTGCATATCAGAGACTACACAGATACCCAATGTAATAGCTCCCTTTTGAATGTGTTTTCATAACAAGCTGCAACCACGCATGATTTGTTGGGTGTGGACATTTTTGTGGACCGTCAGAACGAGCTATAGACCTCCTTGTCACAGCTAAAAATATTTAGTGAAGCAACAGCCCCTGCACTATATTACAGGAAGTGGTCTGACTCGGCATCAACTTCACGTTCAGACAAGAACTTGCTGTAAAAGAAGAAATGAAGGAAGTGTGAAAATGAGCAATCCTTCTTCCTACACTCGATGGACTGTTGTCAAAGAGTGTCATATGTTGCGCTGACTAACAGAGCACTGAATATCACGATGGTCTCCCTTTTCACACCACTAACCACTAACTCTTTTCCCTCTTCCATCTCTCCCCCCCCCCTACAGAGGGGTCTCTCCACTCCAGTGACTCAGTGTCTGACTCCAGCCCCCCTCCAGCCGTGGTGCAGACTGGGGTTCCCACTCAGGTTGTGCAGCAGGTTCAGACAGCCCAACAGGTGCTTCCCCCCCACACACTCCACCCTCACATAACACACAAAGCCAACCCTATCAGAAACCGCGGTACACATGACTTGCACAACGTCAACTGATCAAGGATGTCAAATCTAGAATCTTTAGTTTCGCGTTCCGCTGGTTTGTAAAGTTAAAACCCTCATCAGGTGTCATGAGGTGTTGTCTTTGAGGAGAAACCAAGCATAGCAAAGAGGATTTTTTTGTTTTGTTGCGGTGTCCTGAGAATCAGGAAATGATTAGGGGATGTCATTATGCCACTCTACAGTCTAGATTCAAGTCATGTCACATGCTCTCCGACTGACAGCAAGTCAGGACATGAGTAATATGGGAAGCATAATGTGTGCTATAATCAGCGGTAGCTCTGGACCCTGAGCATGTCTGAACACAGAGACCCAAGGCCGCTAGCTTAGTTTAGCTTTGCATGCTTTCGCTTTGAAAAGCTCAGTTTATCTCATCTTATCTTAAGTACACAGACATATCATTTAGGGACTCACACAGCACTTGCTCACTTTGTATTTCCCGTCAGCAGAGGTCAGTGGTACAGACCACCTCTCAGATAGCCAAGACTGAACCTGGCACCCAGCTCAATGTCACCAACCTGCAGCCTGTCCACCTGACCCAGGAGGTGAGACACACACACACACACACTTTGTTTATAGTATTGAACCTCTTAGCAAACTGTTAAACTGCATTGTCCTTTGACTCGTTTAAGGCCGAGGATTCACAGCAGGTGTACAATCTAATACTTCCCGGTTGATTTAAGGCTAGCGAGCAGAGAAGAAGGGAGACAATTCTAAGCAGAGACAGAGAGTTAGCAGAGTGGACAGAGAAGAGGACAGAGTACCTGGCATGGGCAGCAGACAGACAAACAGACACCATCCAGGCAGAACTTCACCCAACTCACAGCTTGGAACACTCCCCCTACTACCCCCTCCACCTAGGCTTCCAGCCCTTTGCCTTCCCCCTGCCAGTGCTGTCTGTGGGCTGGGAGACGGAGCTGGGCTTATACCCTGCCACAGGCCGGGGCCAGCCCCTGCTCCTGGACCCTGCCTACACACTCAGAGTAGGTCACTGCAGTAGGGAGATTAAGGAGTGAAACTGGTGGAGAGGTGTTACAGGGTAACGACACATCCAAATTTCAGCCTTAGATTTTCCCTTTCTGGTAAAAAAGTTTTGTGTGTGTTTGGTGAGGTGGAGGTGGAACGATTATTCCTCCTCAAATGCTCAAAGTGTTAAATGAGCGCATGAGACAGTGCAGTCAGTGAAGAAAGGAGCAAACTGGAAGATCGCCTATTAAGAAGATGAACGAGTGTGTAATTGCTGTGGAGGATGATGTGGGAAGAAACTAAAAGACTGATGTGCGTGTGTGTCACTCAGGTGCAGCAGCAGTTGCAGCAGGTTCCAGTACAGCATGTGTACACCAACCAGGTTCAATATGTGGAAGGAGGAGACACCAGCTACACCACCAGTACCATGTAAGTAATTTCTGTCTATCTTTGGTTATGGGTTTCACTTCTGTTTTACTGCTACATCTTTGTTTATACAAACCAAAGATGTAGCACCTCCTATTTACTTCCTTCCTCCTCCTTGTTCCAGTCGTTCTGGCAGCTTCTCCTACACAGACACCCCTCTGTACACCCAGACCACTGCTGCCCCCTACTACGAAGCCCCTCCCTCCTCCGGGTCACCGGCCACCACCCCAGGGACCCCATTGACTGTGTCCGTGACAACGGGCTCAGCGGGTGTGTCCATGTTCGTGGCAGGGACGGGCCAGATCGTGGCTAACCCTACCCCCACCGCCGGGGGAGGGGCCACGGTGGTGACCACTGGAGGCACGGCCAACGGGTCCGGGGAAGGGGCAGGGGCCAACGGTGGCGGGGGCAGCTATGTGATCCAGGGGGGGTACATGCTGGGGGGAGGCGGTGGGGGCAGCAACAGTCAGAGCTACTCACACAACGCCCGTGCGTCTCCTGCCACTGTGAGTATTACAGAGGGAGAGGAGAGTAGCGTGCCGTCGGCAGACAAAAAGGTATGCAGAGACGTCAATCTCCAAAACTGTTCTCACTCACAGTCTCGAAAGAGGGAGGCAGGGGCTGTTTGGGGGACGCACACTGATGATGTCATTGTTGAGTTTTGTCATTCTGAAAGCACAGTTAAAGTCAGTTCTCGTGGACCTTCTGTAAACACGATGGCACAAATTGCATTTACATTTTGGCCAAGAATTCCTTGTTATTATTGAGGACCTGAGAGTGGGATTGATCTGATATAATCGGAATATTCGATCTTTAACTGTGATTTCGTCATCATAGACAATTCAAAGCCAGCCCATGACTTCACCATGTCTCATATCATGTGCATGTGATAGATCGGCATCTGTATCTTCTGTTCCTATCCAAATTCATCATATTGCCCTATATGATAATTGTTGATAAACTCAGCAAGCATTCCATTGGTAAATCAAGTCATGAATCATTGCATACCCAGATTGTATGCCACGGCACGCAGATTTACATTTACATTTACATTTAGTCATTTTAGCAGACGCTCTTATCCAGAGCGACTTACAGTAAGTACAGGGACATTCCCCCGAGGCAAGTAGGGTGAAGTGCCTTGCCCAAGGACACAACGTCATTTGGTTGGGATAGCCGGGAATCAAACTAGCAACCTTCTGATTACTAGCCCGATTCCCTAACCGCTCAGCCATCTGACTCATGTGATGTGTGTCAGTGTGTGTCAGTGTGTGTCAGTGTGTGTCAGTGTGTGAGTGATCAAATATTGAAGTGATTTAAGTGTAAATCTGTATCGTATGTGAACTGTTGTTGTCACATGATAAGTGAAATCAAGTCGCCTAACGCATAAATGACCTGCATCTTCTGTACAGCACATTGCCATTGTTTGATATGTGTGTGTGTACACGTCAGCGATCTGACTGATCCCTCCAGTCCTCCTGTGTCTCTCTGCCTCCTGGCCAGGTACAGTGGTTACTGGATAACTACGAGACAGCAGAAGGAGTCAGCCTGCCTCGCTCCACCCTCTACTGCCACTACCTGTTGCACTGCCAGGAGCAGAAACTGGAGCCGGTCAACGCCGCCTCGTTCGGCAAACTCATCCGCTCGGTCTTCATGGGGCTGCGGACGCGGCGTCTGGGAACACGGTGAGCGGCAGAGAGACACACACACGCTGGTACTGTACACACAAAACGGCGTGGACACATACACCCGTCAGGCCCCGAAAGTCGCAAATACAGGCTCGCTAATGTCGCTTTGGTGACCTGTGTGTGTGTGTGTTTGTTCCAGGGGTAATTCTAAGTACCACTACTACGGCCTGAGGATCAAGGCCAGCTCGTCTCTCATCAGACTGATGGAGGACCAGCAGCACCTGGCCATGAGGCAGCAGCCTTTCTCCCAGAAACAGAGGTGGACCCTCACCGCTTTTACAGCCCTCCGCCGTTTTCACTTCAACCCCTCTCTCCATGTCCCCATACGTCATTCCCCCCCCCCCCCCTGTATTTCTGAAAGCCTGTGTGTGCGATCTGACCATTGGTGTGTTAACCCCCCCCCCCCCCTCCCAGGTTGAAGCCGGTGCAGAAGGTGGAGGGGATGACCAATGGCACGGCAGCAGGCTCAGGCCAGCAGCAGCAGGGGGCGGGGCTCTCTGACATCAGCGCCCAAGTGCAGCAGTACCAGCAGTTCCTGGGTGAGGGGCAGAGCCTGTTTAGAAAGGACTAGAAGCACTTCTGCAGCGGTTAGACGCTGCCTACGTTTGCCAGCATGAGGGAGGGGAGGCTCCTCATGAAGGGTATTTGCGTTGTTGTCGTCTGGACCGTGTGTGACACCTCTGTCGTCGTCCCCCCCCAGATGCATCGCGAGCGCTCCCAGAGTTCCCTGACATCGATCTGCAGGGGAAAGCCCTGCCGGAGGACATAGAGCCAGAGCACATCAAAGGCTTCCAGCTGCTCTATCGGGAACACTGTGAGGTGCCTGTCTGTATGTCGCACTGTTCGTTCCTCTGACTGACTGGTTGTGTGGCTGGCTGGCTGTCTGGGCTGGCTGGCTGGCTCTTTGTAGGTGTATACCACTGTCTGTGTGTCTGGTTTAGGATTTGTTATCTTCTCCATCGATTGACTTAATGTTCTCGTGCCAGTTTGTCTCGCCTGTCGAACTGGTTGCCTTGAGTCCTTGTCTGTTTGCTTTTTTAATCTACATACATTTTCTGTCTGAGGAAAAATTAGAATATTTGTGAGATTGTCTGGACAGCCGTGTGTGTGTGAGTAAGACAGAGAGAGAGAGATACTAAGGTTGTTCCCATCTAATTTGCTATAGGCCATCCTGGATGTGATGATCAATCTGCAGTTCACCCTGGTGGAGACCTTGTGGAAGACCTTCTGGAGGTTCAGCCAGAACCAGGCTGGAGACTCAGTCACACTTGCCGTGTGAGTGAACACACACGCACACACAAACCCACACACAGTTTTACACGTCGACACAAACGTCGGGACATCTACACACGCTCGTATGACACGCACAGTAAACCTGATGTCCGTTCGGATGTCTTAGGCATGACGAGTCAGAGAAGCGTCTGCCCAAGTCCTGCCTGGTGATCCTGTGTAAGTATGACCCGGTGCTGCGCTGGAGCCGTGACTGTGACAACACGCTGTACCAGGCCCTGGTGGAGATCCTCATCCCTGACGTGCTGCGCCCCATCCCCAGTGAGTTCCTGCCCGTGACAGAGAGCTGCAGAACCTCCACCTTCTCCTCCCCCAAACTCCTGTTCCTCCTCTTCAAACTCCATCTTCTTTCTCCTCTTCTCCTTCTCCTCCTCCACAGGTGCCTTAACTCAAGCAATCCGCAACTTTGCCAAGAGTCTGGAAAGCTGGCTGACCAATGCTATGATGAACATCCCAGAGGAGATGGTCCGCATCAAGGTGTGTATATGTTCTTGTGTGTGTGTGTGTGTGTGTGTGTGTGTAAAGCAAAAAACACAAACGTGCATCCTTTCATGTGTCATATGAGGATGGGGTTCTCCATTCTCGCCCCCTGACCTCTCCTTACTGACCCCGAATAGGTGACCTCTGCCAGTGCGTTCGCCCAGACCCTGCGGAGGTACACCTCCCTCAACCACCTGGCCCAGGCGGCCCGTGCCGTTCTCCAGAACACCGCCCAGATCAACCAGATGCTCAGCGACCTCAACCGCGTGGACTTTGCCAATGTGCAGGTTAGCTAAACCACGATGCCAACCTAAGGGGGCTTCATTTTTACACAATGATAGGATGCATTATCTCTCTAATGATATCAAATCCTAACAACAGTTGGAAGCATCACTGGTCAGATGAGCCTAGTTCCTATCCCCCAATGGGTAACGTGTTAACTGTAACAGGGATGGAGGAACTGGAACTGTGTCTCTACTTCTACCTCCCGTTCTCCTTCTTCATCTCTCCTTCCACCCTTTCAGGAGCAGGCATCATGGGTGTGCAGGTGTGAGGACCGCGTGGTGCAGCGGTTGGAGCAGGACTTCAAGCTGACCCTGCAGCAGCAGAACTCCCTGGAGCAGTGGGCTTCCTGGCTGGACGGTGTGGTCTCCCAGGTCCTAAAGCCCTACCAGCACAGCGCCGCCTTCCCCAAGGCCGCCAAACTCTTTCTGCTGAAATGGTCCTTCTACAGGTGAGGGGCGCTGACAAGCGCTGGAGTCAGGGGGAACCTTGGGGGAGGGATCGGGATGACGAGCAGACACGAAGGATGAAGGCTAGGGTAGCACCCTGTCTAAAGCCTCTTTCTCGCTTCCAATACACTTCCTGTCTCCCTTCCACTGAGAAATTGCTCCTCTGACATGAGTCGATTGGTCAACGGCTCATAAGCTTTAAACAGGCTTTGTGGATCTCCCCCCTTCTCCCCTCTATAGCTCCATGGTGATCAGAGACCTGACCCTGCGTAGTGCTGCCAGCTTTGGCTCCTTTCACCTGATCCGGCTGCTCTACGACGAGTACATGTACTACCTGATAGAGCACAGGGTGGCCCAGGCCAAGGGAGAGACACCCATCGCTGTCATGGGCGAGGTAGCTAAGACACACACACACACACATCCAGAAGGCTGCTGATACACTACGTTATCACCATTCTACCACGACTGGATTGTTATCACTAGATAAGGACACAGGTCTGTCTGTCTTTCTTTCCCAGTTTGCCAGTCTGGGCAGGAGTTTGAACCCCTTGGATCCTGACAAAGGTAGCTGGCGCAGTTTAGTCATTGGTATGTTATTATTGACTGTTTCTGTAGGTAACTTTCCTACCCTGTGTGTGTGTGTGCCTTTCAGAAGAGGAAGAGGAGGAGGAAGAGGAGAGCGACGATGAGAGCCAGGAGCTGTCTCTCCCCTCTGACGGGGCGGGGCTGGGGGAGGAGTCACTGGAGCCCCCAGCTAAGCTGGCCAGAACCGACCAGAGAGTGCTCTTCTCCACAGGCTCGACAGACTGAGCACACACACACACACCCTGTCTCTCTCTCTTTGATTAACTCTAACCACTCGCTTTATGTACAGTCATACACAAACATCAGCACACTTATAAGACACTAATTTGTACATAAACACTCACATGCAGATGCTATATACACACACAAACACACTCAGAGAGAAAAGTGCTGCGGTCAAGCAAAAATGGGCCCCGCCAGTGTACTCGTACACGCACACACACATACTCATACAGACACACAAGCCAGTCCCACAACTGCCCACTGTCACTGCTTAAAGCACAGACTCAAAGGCACAATTGGGCGCACAATCACTGGCATAGTTGTCATTGGGAACAGGGTGCTCCTCCAACAAAGATTGAAACTTAGAACCTGTAAGAACCAGGAAGTGAGGATAAACATGTATCACCTGGTGTCTCCTTGTGTGTGGAGTAAGATAAGCAGGGTGGCTCTACCAGAATGAATAGCAGGGGTCTGTTCCTCTGCAAGATATGGCGGGACTGCTCAGAGCAGCATTCTGGACAGGACACCTAGCCTTTTGCTCCCCTTCAATAGCTGCTCCTGCTGACACCAAGTGTCCCAGGAAATGTGGACGTTTTGGGAGAAGCTGAGGGAGGTATTGAGGCGTCTAAAGTAAACGTCCGCTCTTAAGTGGCCCACCTCGCTGTCGCTCCCATGTCAATCAACCCCCCCTCCCCCCAGAGCCAATCAGAAGAAGATGGGCCTGCAGGTGTCAGCAGACTGTAATTGAGTCGCTAGTGTGTGTAATTTGTAATGTGTTGCCTGTGTGCTTGTGTGTGCACTGGGGTCTCGCTGCTGTGCTGTACTTCTAGTTTGAGTGAACGTATGGTTTTTGTGCTGTTGGTGTGTCTGGTTGTATGACTGCGTTAGTTTGTGCTTCATACGATGTGTTGACTGTTTCTTTGGTGGATATTTTCAAAGGCATTCTGCTGTATATCAGTTTGGGAGAGTGTTCTTTTAGAGTTTCTTGTTAAACATGGTTGATTTGGTTTGCCTTTGTTTTCTTTTTACGAGTGTCTGGGGTCTAAAGGTTCCTGTCCTATCCATTCACACTCTCATGAACCATCCTTTAAAAGGTGTTTTCATTTCAACCCCTGGAGCCATGAAAAAGTTCTCCTAATTTCTTAACTGCACGATACCCTTCACAACATGTGAAGGGTAGCTCCTCAAGAAGGACTTTGTTCATTGTGTGTGTTCCATCTGTTGCCTTTCTTTGTACAGATACATCCATTTTATCGTTTTTCTGTGTTTTGTCCCCGATTTCTGTGCCAAATCTGTTTCATTCAGTATGTCTGCCTTTTTTTTCTTTTTCATTTGTCTGTGTTCCTGAGGAGGACTGTTCTTGACAGAGTTCTATCAAAATATATCCAATCCTTCTAATTCTGTTGTGTCACTAAGTGAACCTTTGTATGGTGATGTGGTATCACACACTGCAAGTATCCTTTTGTGTGTATTTATTGAATGTTTAATTGAGTTTGAGCCCTACATTCGATGTAAGTCCTAATACAGTCAATCTACACATACATCCAGTACACAGGATATAAAACTGCTGCTTCTTTGCACAGTCAATGATAGTCAGATGAGATTATCTGTCACAGGGTGACTTTTTTTCAACCTCAAAAATTCCCTGTGGTACTGTGTGGCACATGTGTGAGATACGTGTTTATGGCCACAGGTGTCAGATTGCATGTGAAAGTCCCTGTGTGCACGTGCCAGTATGCTGCAGTCAAAGGGCTTGGTGTGATTCCGAGAATGCTGCTCTTTCTGTACAGTCCTCCACCCACTTCATCCTTTGTGTCTTTGAACCGTACACGGCCCTCCTGCCAATGTGTTTTTTTCCGTTTCTTCCAACAGTCATATTCATAAAACATTGCCCTACCGCCGTTTGTCATTCAAAATCATACAAGTGAATATTTCCAGATTTGATTTCCTATTTGTGGCTGCGATGCCCTCTCGGAGATTCATTGTGAGGTATCAACCAGCATGTTTTTAATCTCTGAGGAGCTTACTGGTACTATCGCTGATGTGACATATCACTCAAAAGACGATCTCTGAATATGGCCATGTTTTTCCAGACTAAAATGTGTTATCATTTTTATATTGTTCGATTTCTTATGTAGAAAAAACAGTGAAAGTGGCAGTGTTTCATGAATTTGATCAGTTACAAGAATGACTGTGCCTTTGGAGGTTGTAGAATGCGATTCAGATGTTTTTAATTTGAAAATATATAAATTAAGAGTTTTTAAAATTGCTACGGAGTCTCAATTGTTTTATTTCGACAAAGACAAGCCGCACAGTGCTTCTGTTCCGCACACATTCTCCTGACACAAACAGCAGGCGGTCACATTTCACACCTCCGTACACAAGGCCGCATCCTGGCATGTTGTAATACACGACAGCAAGTCAGCAATACTCTTCTATGATCTATTACAGAAAGACAACTCTACCTTCCGCTTCTCCTTCGTAAAGGTTGGAGGCCAACCTGTCTCGGGTACTTTAACATTGCATTTAAATGTAGCCATTTGGTAGAGCAGCTGGAGAATCCAGTAGTCTAGAGGCCTGGACTAGGAACGATTGATGATCACACAATGTTAAAGAATCTCATTTTATCACTCCTCAATAACCCAAAGGGATCAACTTGATCAGGGGCGGAGCTAGACTCTCAGTACAGTGGGGCGGAGCTTCATCACGGGGCCCTCTGCTACCAAATCATAAAAAAAATTAAACCGTAAAAAAAAACCGGTTAAATATCTGATGAATGCACATGTTATAACGTGTCACTTGTTGAGCCAAGTAAGCCTATATGTCAAATAAAACACAAAGAAAAGCCTTTTTTTTTTTACAAATTTCTATTTACGAACACAGAAAACAGTTTGCCAGTCAAGTAAAAATGTTTCAACACCACAGACAACTACAGCTGATTGACAGCGATGGTGCTGAACAGGCCAAGTGCGCTCAATCAGATGATGAGAAGTACGATGTGAGAGGAGCACACGATGCTACCACACTTCTCCTACTATCTCGTTCTTTTCTTTTTAATGCGCCCGATTTACATTTTCTCTCCATTTTCGTAACTATTCTTTTAAGTGCTATATCTATGGCGCTGCCACTGTCTAACTGTACTTCCTGGATAAATATTGTCTAATTTCTGGAAAAAACGAAAAAGGTTTTTGAGAAAGGAGACAGAAGGGTTGCATTATGCATTTGAAGGTTAAACTGTCAAAATGTAAGTAAGTGATGCAAGATCAGTGGTGTTTGAGGAGCCCCTTATTGGCACGGGGCCCTGGGGCGGCCGCACCGAAGCACCCACGCTATCTCCGCTACTGGGATCAAGCTTTCTAAATATCACCCCGTGCATGTGTTAATGAGATAGGCTTCAATCCAACAGCCCTGAATCCTTGCCTGCAGCGACTTCTAGTGGAGTAATTAGGACAGGCAGATCATGGGGGGGGGGGGGGGGGGGGGGGTTAAACACAAGAGCCCTGCTCAAGGGTGACAGTTACGACTGCGGTGACTCCCGTGCACACATTAGCACATGCAGCAGTAACAAAATAATCGGACACAAGTTTTAAAATACGTTGACGTTTGCCCTTTTTAATTCAACAGAGTATTGCTGCTGCTGGTGGTCATTTGTTAACAATATTCACACTGTGCTGCCAAATACAGGCTCGTCAGTGCCCAAGCTGCCTTTTGTTCTCAGTGGTATTAATACAAGTCCGACAAAATAAACACCAATACTTTACTATCCTATGAAGGGATACATTAAAACATGACTCCAATCTTAGCCAGTTTCAGTGCAGCCATTTGTCACATGAGCAGGCTATGTGAATCAAAAAGTGATCTAAATGACAGAACGGGGAGGTAATGACGTCATTTATTGTGAAGTTTTTAAAAACGAGCCATAAAAAATAAAAGCCAAGCATTCAATAAAATGGGGTTGCAGACCTAGGAGAAACATGACACCATCACTCATATGATCAACAGCTGTCAAGATAAACTAGCATTCCCAAGAGCTGGCTTCCCATTGTAGATATACCCGTGGCTATTGATTAACTTTCCACAATCAATAAAGACATCTCCTGTGCCATCACAAACACTCACACATGCATGTAGCAACATGTTCTTCACATTCAGACACTGTACACAGTCGGCCAAACACATATACAAAGGGAGACGATCAACAAGTACAATTAGGAAAATTTAAATTAGACTCCGGCCAGAACAGATTGAGGCCAAGCCATCTGGGCTATGGGACTAATCCAAATCAAAACAGAAAAAGTTGAGAAGCATGTTCATAATGAAGCCATTTAAAAAATGGGATCTTACCATCCACTAATTTATACAAGAAATGCTATTGATGGTAAATCAACATGAATTGCTGTAAATGCAGTAATAGGATTAGAAGTCGTTTTACTAGAAGATCTTGTGGTGAACACTTGGGACAGTGGATAAGTGGTGAGGTGATTTAATGAGAGAATCCGATCAGCGGTTTCGAGGGTCAATGTTCTTGATTGGCAGATGGACAGAAGGGAGGAAAGGCGTGGAAGAAAAGGGGCTCAACCCTGCAGTCCATATTCCACCAAACAGCAAAGTGTGAGAAAGGTCTTTTGTTCTTTTCAAATTTTTTATTTTTATTTAAAAAGGAGGTGGGTGATGGTGACGGGGATTGCAGTTGTAGCACGGCGTCCCTCATGGAAAAACTAAAAAAGATTATTTTAAAACAAAAACAAAAAAGAAACTTAAAAAGAAGAAGCCCAGTAGTTGTTAGCTGTTGCTGTCTGGGTGAAGTGGTATCCTGTCCGTCTTCTCGTCCTTTCTTTCTCTCATGCTCAAATTATGACATTTCCATTGTAGCCTCTCACTGTGTCTGAAACACAAAATTCCGTTATAAGAAACATAGGTCGCATTTACGAAAATACTAATTTACACAGTGGGTTTTCCCCCTTTACACACGAAGCTAGAGATTCATCATCTGTGCCCACCCTCCCTCTACTTGGCTGAAATGTGTCCTACCTGGCCTGGCTGAGGGGCGGCTGCCTGGCCTGTGGCCTGTCCTGGCTGGCCGTAGTAGGCAGCCTGCTGTCTGTAGTACTCAGCCCAGGCCGCGCTGTAGTCCTGCTGGCCTCCCGCTGAGGCCGGGGCCCCAGGGGCTGCAGCTGGCCCTCCGGCCCCCGCCGCCGAGCCTCCAGCCTGGGCTGGGTAGGGGAGAGGATAGGCGGGCTTACCGATATGGTACAGCACCCGTGGAGCGACCCGACATCGGTATATTATCGATGTCCAAACTTATGCTAGCTGTAGGATCTTTAGGAGCAGTTCTACGGGCATGCATAAAGTCCTCTTTGACGTCACTTGGAAAAAGGCTCTTCAAATAAGTATAAATAATAGTAAACAAACTGTGTTCTTAACATTTTGTTTTCTCTCTCTAGTTTTCTTTGAGCTCTGTTGCAGTGGCTAGGACTCACCCATCTTCTTGTAGTACTCTTCCCAGGCCTTGGTGTAGTCCGGCTGTCCTCCGGGGGTCTGGCCGGCCTGGTCTCCAGGCGCCTGGGCGGCGGCCGGGTTAGCGGGGTGCTGGCCTGGCACGGCGCCGCCGGGCTGCTGGTAGTACTGGGCGTAGTAGGCAGCCCAGGCGGCGTTGGGGTCCGCGGCAGCTGCCTTGCCTAGAAAAGATGGCAGTTGGAGTGAGGTCCTCATAGGGGTGAGCTTTCCCTGCTAGTGGTCTCTGCTTGGAAACCAGAGGGGGGAGAAACAGAGACGGTGTTATCAATCACTGGCCGACACAGGACTGATCTGCATTCTCCCAGCGCAGGCTCTGCACTGGTGCTAAAGGCAGCGGGTTCAAACGACTCCTGTTTGTGACCGCTGGTCTGAAACGACTGGGTGGGCGGAGGCGCTGTCCTCACTCCCAGGCTAAGCCCTGAGCCTCAGTCCGTGCTTACCCAACAGTCTTTTCAACGTCAGCAGTCACAAAAGAGTACCCACGTATACGATATCAATCCCAACAAGCGAGTAGTAGTTCCTCATCAGACATGCCACCACTTCACTATCAATAGAGTCGGGTGGAAGTTCGTGGATCACTCACTGGGGTCATGGGGAGCCTGAGGCTGCCACTGCTGGTAGGTGTTGCCCCAACCCTGTGGGGGGTACTGGTGAGGACCGGGGGGACCCCCACTGGTAAAAGAAAGAAGAAAACGTTCATCACTTGCTATACATTTTCCATAGACTGCCGTTTACAGTGTCGTAATCGCATATCTCCATGTACGATATTAATCCTCGACATACATTCAGAACTCCTCATTTCCCTTCATTTTCCCGTCTTACGCTCATCACCAAAATGAATGACATACTGGGAAATATGCTGCTTAAATATGTGTGTGTGATAAAAACGAGACTCACTGTGGGCCAGGGGCCCCAGGTGGTCCAGGGTTGTAGGGGTTAGGGTTGTAGGGCCCCATAGGACCAGCAGGGCCCGGCCCTCCAGGACCTGGGCCTACAGGACACAGAGGACCCTGGAAAACACAGCAGGAAGCGGCAATTAGAACCCACACTACTGGGAGAAGCAGTGACAATCCACAGTGACAGAATACCAACACAAACAATGATCCTTCAGCTTGAAAGAGGAAAAAAATTCATCAATAATCATCTCAATATTGAGTCACATCTCCTGGGTTTGTTTGTATCCCTATTACACTAAACGGTCTATTCTATATGATGAATACGCTACAATGAACTGTACCTCGATCTTGTCCTCAATTAGCTGCTTGGCATGGTCAATCTGCTGGGGGGAACCCCTGATGACAAAGAGCTTGAAGTTGGGGTCTCCGTTGGGCGGTGGCTGACGGGAGATCTCCACGAACGCCCCCGTCTGCTGGTTGATGGACTTGACGTTCTCCCCTCCCCTGCCGATCACCAGGCCACACTTGTGGGCTGGGATGGAGAAGGTCATCTCTCCCCCGGGGGGACCCCAGCTGCCCTGACCCCGGCCACGGCCCCTGTTCCCTGGGGGCATGCCTGGAGGACCAGGGGGTCCCTGGGGAAGGGGAGGAAAGCAGACTGTTACATTGCAGCTCGTGCACGGTGACTGTCCGTTATGACCCATATTTAAAAGCCTTCAGCTCCATTTCCTGGATTTAGATTGTTCAGCTGTAAATACTTATATTTAGATACTTAATGTTCATATTTAGAGTTGAATTTTCTGATCTATGGCTGCAGCAACAAGGCTGTTTCATACACCTGTGTTGGAACAGCACCTCAGTAGAGTGTGGTTATAATACATGTTTTATCCATGATAGAGCAAGCCAGCCAGAGAATATGTATGTATAAAACAGTGTGTGAGAGCAGAAGAATGTGTGTGTGTCCTATAGAGGTGACTGGTGTGTTGTCGGTCAGTACACACCCCTTGCTCCTCCTCCCTGACCCGGATGCTCTGCAGCAGTTCGTTGATGATCTGGGCCGCGTGGTCACAGCGATCAGGAGGGCCCATGATGTGAGCTATCTTATCAGGACCTGTGCCGTCATCTGAAAGGGCACACCAGTTAGGTCAAACACCAGTATAAAAAAAAATAAAGATCTCAAACCAAGAATGTGACTTCCCACAAGAACCTAAGCACCACCATCTAGTCATACCTGGTTTGAACTGTATCCTAACTCCAGCATCATTTTGAATTTTCTTGATCATCTCCCCACTGCGTCCAATCACCACACCCACAGAGTGTCGAGGCACCGGGACCTGACCAATCAAACGAGAGTCATTTTGTCACTCGCAGTCCATTCGGCCTTGGGCTAATCAACTTCTCACCGACTCAAAACGCACTTACGTCCATGCCTCCTCCTCCTCCCCCCCCCATGCGGGAGCCGTACTCGCCCCTGTCTCCGTAACCGGGGTGATCCCTCTCCCTCAGGATCTCCTGAACCAGCTCCTGGGCTTGCTGAGCAGTTCCATAGGACAGAGCAGATATCAGGGCACAAGCACAACACTAACTGCCGCATGGACTACTGCTACATGAGCAATACTGTCGCAGGCTGAGTACCTGGGATGGGAACGACAGTCTTTAGATCAATGGTTCTCAACCCTGGTCCACAGGCCGTCTCCACACTAATAGGTCTTTGTTTGAAAAAGCATTTCTTTCTTACGGTTTTGGCCTTCCGTCCACACTGAGACAGTGTTTTTGTCCGCGATAACTGAGCTTTTTGAAAACGCATTCCTAAGTGGATCAATTTGAAAACGCAGTTTTTGCGTTGTAGTGTGTACTGTGAAAACGGACGCTTTCGAAAACAATGACGATAAAGATTAATGTCACTCAGTCTGTACACAATAATAAATAACTTAACGCACGTAGAAGGAAAATGACGCATCTTAAATTTTCCTTGTGCACAGTACAAAGACATAAGCATTTTCAGACGTTTCAGTGTGGATGAGAAACTTTTGTAAAACGCATGAAAACACTAGTGTGGACAGGGAGCATTTTGAAACAAAAACACAATTTTCAAATGTATCCGGATTCATGTAGACTGCATGTTTTTGATGTTCCCCTGCTTCAACACACCTGATTCACATGAATGGGTCGTTATCAGGCTTCTACTGAGCTAGATAACAACCCTTCCATGCGGATCAGGTGCACTGGAAGAGGGAAACATCTCAAACATGCAGAGGAGGGGGTCCCTGAGGACCAGGGTTGAGAGCCATTGCTTTAGACACTTAAAATCAAAGAAAGAGTAATAAATAAATATTGAAATATTTTGAAGAATGCCTACATAAACGCCCCATAGGCAGCCAGTGTACCTGGACTTTGTATGGTTCTCCGATGATGCGCAGGGGCTTGTCCATGTCGGGTCCCTGAGAGGCATCCTGGATTAGAATCATCTTCACCCCAGCACGCTCCTGTGAGCACACACAGACATGTTCAATTAAGTATTACAGTTGCAATACCTGCAGTTATAACACACACACGACCAATTCCCACTGCCCAAGAAAACACCAATTGTTGGGTTCTGTTGCCTGACATGCCTGTTGGCGTTTGTTGGGGCAGTGTGAAACTGACGGTTATCTTTCCAAACATTCTAAACCCAAAAGTAGAATATTTGGTGTTTGTTAGACATTGTTGGGGCGGTGTGAACTGACCTTTACACACAGAGTCTGGAACATTCCTCTGGCTCCGTACCTGTAACTGTTTGATGGTCTCTCCTCCCTTGCCGATGATGAGGCCAGCCTTGCCAGCAGGGATCATCATCTCCTGCACAGAGCCGCTCTGCCCATTGGTCGCCTCGTGGAAGGAGGAGGGAGGTGTGCCCCTCCCTCGAGACACAATCTCGTCCAACAGCATTTTGGCTTTCCTAATCAGGGATCAAGACAGCGAGCATGACCATCTCAGTGCATTTACAAACAAGCAGACGGCTGAATAAAAACAGCTAATGCTAATTAGAAAAAAAAAAGGGGGACAAATGACATTACTGTTGACAAACATGCAGTAAGCATGCAGCTGTGGTCTGACACTCACTGTATGGAGTCAGGGGACCCTGTGAGAGAGACGCTCCTCTCTGGTAGACCTCCACTGTCTGAACACAGGCCATAGCCATTAACACTCAGCACAGGGAATATTCAACCACAAATTTAAAAAAAATGTACATGTTAAACAGTAACTTTATTGCTAACGCTTAACAGAAAGCCTTTTGACGGGCAGGACCCTCGGACCAAAACAAGACATACCTGGAGCTATCTGAACCTTGCAGCCCGACTCCTGCTGGATCTTATTGATCTGCTCTCCTCCCCGGCCGATAACTGGGGAAGAGGAGGGGGTTACTTTTTTTTTTTCTCTTTTTATTATAAAAAATACTTTTTACACTTTTGTCAATTATTTACAGAAGATACACAATGGATCCAGACGACATGAATGCTTACATTGACAAATAAAACCACATCATAAATTGAAACCTAAACTCCCAGCTCCTGTCACCATGATTAAAGAGCTGTTTTTCACAAAGCAGTTATGAAAGTCTTCTCTCTTCAGCATGTACACCAGCCTCACTTTTTTTTTTAAACATTGACACAAACCATTCCCAAACTGGAATTAATTATGAGGGGAGGAGGGGGTTACTGTCCACGCTCAGTGGGTCTCTATGAATTCTGCTGTTGCTTCTGTGGTTCCATGTTCAAAACCCCCAGCATAGACAAAGGCTGACGTGCTGATAGATGTACTCACTGAGTCCGACCATGCTATCAGGAACGCTGTATTCCTCTGAGGTGGAAGAGGGTCTGCTGCTACTGTCAGGGAGAGAGGAGCAGACGGAGATCAGACACAAATCAACAAACAAATTATACCTACGCTCTGACTTTTAAAAGGGAAATGCAAATATTAAGCATTTAATACATCAGGTGTTGTGAAAACACAGACTTGTTACCTTTGCTGGGCAAGAGCGGCCAGTTGTGCTCCAATAGCTGTGAGAAAGGGGGAGACAGCAAGAGGATTCACATTATTGACAGCTTCCAAGAGGAGGACATGACAAAGACATTTCATATAAACATGAGCACTAACCAGGTTGCTGTGAGAGACTGGCTAGTGCTCAAATATGAAATATTAACAGTTTGAATACCATGATTGGTAACACTGTATACAAGAGAGATACTACTTACATAATGCTGTGGCTGAGTCAATATCACTCTGTGTAGCCATCTTCTTACTCTCCGGTTGATCTATCAAGAAATAACACGATAGATTGTTTAAAGTTGACTAATATTCCGTGTGTTCTGTATGCAAGCAAGAAGAATTAATCTTACGTTACCTGGGTCTTCCAACTGTCTTTTTTGTGCAGAGAATGGAAAGCCATCAGATGCATTACTGTTGTTCATAGGGGGCACTCCAGTATCGCCACCAATCTTTGCAGCAATCTGGTACACAGAACGTAATGTCTTCTAACGGAATGTGTATGCACAGAGGTAGCTACAGACACCCGTGACATATAAACATTTTACTTTTCATGCGTTGATTTAAGGTCTGAGAGCCAATTATCATATGGAATTGGCAGAATATTACAATACGTAGCTAGCTAACTGGCTTACCTATGGGTTACCTGCTGACAGCATTGCATTTGTAGGCAAGGGAGCACGCTAACTGGCTAGTTTGCTTGTTAGCTAGCCTAGCTAGCTAGATAACAATAGCTGGCAACTATACTACAACACATGCTCTTTAGAACAGAAATGTACCCTCAGCTAGCTACATCGAAGAATTGCCTAAATTCAAACAAGTATAATCTCCCTTTTAGAATGCTGAGGCTCTCGGATTACTGTAGCTAATTGCTAGCTAGATAGCTAATTGCTAGCTAGATAGCACAACGACACCCTCCTCCCCTTCTCACTGAGTTGCACTCACGCGCATACTAGCAACCCTCCCCTTCCCTTACCTGCCGGGCCCGTTGTACTGCGTCGGCAAAGGCATCTTTTTTTATTCCTCCACCGTTCCCTATTGCTGCCTGACCGCCGAGAACTGACCCGGCCCCGGGTGGTGGTACCGCACCGTACTCTGACATGTTCGCCAAGAGAAAAACGGCGGTGAGAAGACCAAAGTTAAATCACTGTTTAGGCCAGGGTAGAGCTGCGCAGGAGCGGGAAGTCGAACGGCCAAGATTCCGGGAGGAGCAAGGCAAGGGAAGGAATCAGAGATTGGAGGGCGGGCGTAAAGGTTCATTTGAGTTATCCTATCTACTTCGTAAAGTCACCTAAACAAATGATAGAAATTATGTCATGCTAAAAGTACATTTACATTTTTTTAAATAATTGTCAGTCTGTCTTTATGCTATATTATCATGATTTAAAGATGTAATGTCAAACCCATAATAAACCTACCGTGTTCAAACTTGCCACAGTAATATAGCAGTGACGCATTGGCCCTGTCACTTTTCAGACGTTGTCATAATTTATTATTATTTTTGACAAATATTTTGTAGACTTTAGTACCTTTGCGGCCATTGTCAAAAACTTAACATCTGTTTATGTCTTCTGTTTTCGTGATTGGTAGCGCCGGTAATGTCAAAGGTTAGCTCACTGGGCATAGGTACACTCGTTTTTGTAAACTTTGTTTTACAGTTGGGACTCCTGTGAACGGAGTTTGCTCCATAAGAGGCTACATGTCGTGAATCGTAGAGAAAAGCTAATATCATGTATCTCTAGTTGTTCATTTACTAGTTACGGAAATATTTCATACAGTTGTTATATCCTGTAAGGTCCACCCTACCACCACCTTCGGACCGTGTGAAACAACCCCTTGCGTTATTGGGGACACCCGGCGTACAAAGCGTAGGTACTCTGAATTTGGCGCTCTTTGTATAGACGGTACAGGCGCGTTTTTTGAGATGCAGAGACAGTGACCAGTTTTCAATTTTACGAATGGTTTTGGAGTTATTTCTTACACATTAATGGCTATATTTGCATGCATAACTGGTTTTTAGACACATTTTTGTTGACAATATCTTTGTTATGGCAAAGTATTTTGAACAGCTAGTTACTATTGACTCAAGCCTTTAAGCTATGACACCCTGGCATAAATTGCTTGCGTCGCTAGTAGTAGCTAGCTAGTAGATAATAGTTTCTTGTAAATGTAGCCTCTTTACCTGGCAGCAACATAACTGAACTGTACATAATGACAGTTGCTATCGTGACTTTGTCTAGTACATTGGGATTTATTGAATTTATTCGTCACTGGATGTGCGCGCGGACATTATAACTGGTAAGTTCTCTTTGGGTCACGCTCGTGTACTGTACAGTACCATTGTTCTGCTGACTGTCACTTAACGCTACCTCGCGAAGGCGCTGACTTGTTTTCCAAACCTGTTCTATTATTTTGCTGTCGGATGTAACGAATATTATGCAGTAGTGTAGACCAAGCTAGCTTGCACTTCCAGCTCCAGTTCATACACATTAAAACAACGAAACAAACCATTGTCATTCTTATAGGTCTGTTAAACTATGGCTGACGTCGTTGCAATGGCATCTGTCATTGAAGACTTTGAGACTCAGGTATGTATGTTTAGATGTCATTGATTTGGAGCAACATTACAGTGCGTGCACAGCATCCATACTAACTGGGCTAGAGCATGTCAAAACATTTAACTTAAACTTTGGATAATGTTGGGATGAGGAATAAAGGCCACAAAGTCTCTGTGTACATTCTCTCTTCCACAGCCATGCAAGAAATCACGCAAAAGTGTGGACACTCCAGCTGTCAAGACTATTACAAACTACTTTTCCCCTGTGCCAAAGTCTATGGAGAAACCCTTCTCTCCACCTAGGTCCAACAACATCATGGACTACTTCAATCGCAAGACCCCACCCGAAAGAGAGAAGGACGCCACCACAGAGCAGTCAAAAGAAAACCAGAAGGGAAACGAGTCCCATCAGGTTGTTAGTGGCACTGAGAAGACTGTGAAGCAGCCAGGTAAGCTCCCCAAAAAACGGGGGAGGCCCTGCAAAGCTGCCAGGCGGCTGCAGGAGAAAGAGACGGAGGGCTCCACAGAGGAGTGTGTTATTGTTGAAACCCTTGGAGATGATGGAAGCTCCAGGGAGATGACAGTGAGTGGCTCTGGCATCTTGGGGAGTGACACAGCCGCTCTGTTGGCCCAGGTCTGTGCAGACGCTTGTGTGGATGAGGACACCATAGTAAAAAAACAATCGGGTACTGTCTCTGCTCAACAGGGTCATAAAGAGGAACCCGATCAAAAAGACTCCACTTCTACCAAGAAAAAGTCAGGGAAATCTGCTGACGGTGCCGTTGCTAAAGGACCCCCCATAGACAAGGTAGAACGTACCCAGCCTTCTGGGATAAGAGCAAGGAAAGGGAAAGCTAAGCAGGAACAGGAGCAGCACGATGGGGAGGAGTGTGTACCTGAGGTGGAGGAGGCTGAGCAGTCTTTATGTGACGTGAGCATGGAGGTGAACATGGATGAGGCATCTCAACTCAACAGCAGCACCATCACCATCTCTTTTGAGGACTTCCTGCAGAGTCAGGACCGAGAGGAAGACAAGGGGGACAAGAAAGATGGGATGGAGGACGAGGAGAGCAAAGACAGCGTGGAGTCAAGAGAGAAAGAGGGAGATGTGGCGGATGTCCCCAAACCAGCTGGTGTTGAAGGTCCTCAAGTGTCTCCCAGAACCCTCACCTTCCAGGCAGAGGTGCACGCCATCTCCCTTAACCATGAGCCTGCCAGGGCTGTGGAGAAGAAGGTGGCCTCCATCTTCACCAGGAGGAAAGGGGAAGGGAGCCCAGTGGAGGTAAGGCCTTCCTCGTCTCTGCATCCCCAGCCAAGGCCTGAGCTATTGCCTGTCCCCAAACGGAAGTCTAATGTGGTTCTCCAAGAGGAGGACCTGGAACTGGCAATGGTGGAATCTGATTCCACACCCAAGTGCAGCCAGGCCGAAAGAAAACAGTTCATGAGTGCCTTCAAGCAGCCCAGCCAGGAGGGAGCGAAACCCAAGCTAGGTAAGGGACAGGGCAAGCAGAAGCAGCCTGCAGATAAGGTCCCAGAGGAGGCTGGGGATGAGGGAGCTGACAGGGACATCTCCAGTGTTCCTGCAGTTGAGCAGCCCAGTGCTGGCGACAAGGAGGAAAAGGAAATGAAAAAGAAGCCAGGAAGAAAAGGGAGGAAGAAGGTCCAGAACAAGAAGTCCTCTCCCTCACCTGCCACACAGGAAGAACCTGACCCCAAGGAGACAGGAACTCAAGAGGCAGAAGAAGAACCAGCAGTGGTGCCCACCACGTCCACCCCCGCCACCACGCCAGCAGTCAAAAGACCCAGAAGAAAAATCCCCCCCAGACCGGTATGTGTAGCCAAGGAGGCTGGGACTTTGAACCCAGCTCGAAAGACAAAAAGCCGGAAGAAGGGTAACGATGCCGGGGTCCCCCCGAACGGCCCGGGCCACATGTCAACCCCCAGGTCCAGACACAGAGTGTTCCTGGCTCAGATGGTCTCCCCTCCTGACGAGAAGGAAAGTCCCATCAGGTAAGATGTTAACAATGGACCATTTAGTGTCTATGTTTTGTTGTGAAAACATATTTTGTCATGCTGTTTTGTTTATATTGATGTATTTTTCCCGTTAGGATGAAATTCACACGGGTCTTCTCAACGCCTGAAGCTGTTAGTGACTTTGAAATACTCAGTCCTCCTGCTAATAAGGTAAATGTTATGAGCTACATGAAAAACAAACTGCTGTGCACATGTGTATTTGATTAACATAATGACATTACAGCTGGCAATAAACAATCATGTTTGTCTTGATCAGGGATCAAATGCCTCTAAGAAAAGAAAGCAGGCCAAAAAGTTGGTAGAAAAAGCCAAAGCGATACAAAAGAACAAGAAGGATACCTCCGAGGATCGTGGGTCTTTACGAAGGTCTTCACGGAGTCATACCTCCACCAGCAGGATCTTCTGTGAGAATGAGGTACTGGAGTCAGATAACAAGTAATAATTCTATTTGAAGAGGAGGATATTTCCGTATTAATTTGCGTACCTTTCTGCGAACTACTATAATTGATCAAAAATGTTCTTTTTGTGTGTGCGTGCAGGAGTCTGTGGTTTGCTTAGAGGATGAGCAGAGTGACTCTGCACAGACAAAGAGAAAATCTCAGAAACGGTTACGGAGTCTTAATGAGGTTTTGGGGAAACCCGCTGCCAAGAATCCAGCAGGTATTTTGTCACTCTTACAATGGTTCCACTGGAAATGCCCAATTAGTAAAGAAAGCTATTGCTTGGAATGTTAAATAAGGGTTTATTTTCATTTTTTGCTTTGTCTTTTTTGCTTTGTCTTCTTCCAAAGCGTCCCTATTGGTCCTGGGTAAAAAGCCACAGAGGACGTCGGCAGGCATATCCATATTTGATGAAAGCAGGTAGAGACTTCTCTTATGTAAACATGTTCATGTTTCTTGTGAGACTCACAGTGCTTTTATGTATGCCAAACTAGTTATGTTATTCATATAATTTCTAACATTGTAGAATTCTCTATGCACTGACACTCCCATACTAACCTCACATGTGGTCTTCTCCAGCCATGAGGGCTCGGAGAACTCCCAGGATGATGAGCAGTTAAGAGCGCGCAGAGAGTTCCTGAAGAGTGGCCTTCCTGAATCCTTCAAGAGGCAGATAGCCAGAACTGTTGCCTCCCAGGAGGCCTACTCCCTCTCCTGCTCCTCCTTCCAGCCCACTGTACACGTGCTGCAGACAACACAGGGTAAGTTAGATATGTTTATCGGAAATTCATTATGTGACATGCAGCAGTTGTCACACAAACGACGATACCAACAAAACCACAGCACCAACAACAAACAACATCAGAGCACCTCAACATAACACAACATGTCACCAAAGTGCTTTACGTATTACAAGGATCCTCACAGAGAGGTCCAGTTATTTTTGTTACCCAATTTGTCGAGAGTTGTACAGCCCTCAACCCTTGTTTGACTTGTGATGTGATCTTATCTCTCTATATAAGACTTAATGGGTTGGTACTTCAGAGAAGCTTTTTTGTCATGTTGAATTTGAGACAGCCAACTTTGTGTTTATATTTACAGATTGCTCTCTCTGGACTCTCCCGTGGCCTGTCACACCTTTACTACAATGCTTAAAGGACGTGAAAATCCTGTCATCAAACCCTCTCCCATGTGTACAAAGTTCCCCCTTCTCTAAGACTGTGCCAGTGTCTAGAGTCCATGCTAAGAAGGTAAGTCTAAACGTTGTATTTGAAAAGGACCCAGGAGGTTTCTCTTTCGATACCCGGTCATGCTCAGTAACTGCCGTTCTCCAGGGCTCCGGCTGGAGGGAGGAGATCTCTCAGAAGGCTCGTCAGCTGCTCGCCGAGGAGATCAGCGCGTCCAACCCTCCCTTCCCGGCTCACAGGTTCCTCACTCACTTCCTGAAGAGGCGGGCCGATCACCTCCAGCCGTGCGCCACCTCGGGTGAGAAGAGAAGATTAAATAACTCATCATGACCGGGGGGGGGGTAGTAAGACTGATTACATTATTAGAAACTATATTTTCTATTTGACCGGCGTAATGTCAGCTGTTTGCCGTAATACTTCCTCTTGTCTTATGATGCTGTAGAGGTCACGCTTGGCCCCAAAGCCCTCGGTGCCCCAGCATCTGTCGAGGCGGTGGGGGGGAAGAGGAAGAGGGTGGATGAGGGGGTGGTGAAGGTGACCAAGAAGCAGAGGTCCAACAGGTCTGAGGGGGAGGAGAAGGGCACAGGTGCTGCTCCCACCCCGGAACCCCAGCCCCCCAGGAGGCGAGGACGGACCAGGGGGGCTGACAGACAGAATCCCTCAATAGAGACCACACCTCTTCCTCCTTCTGGAGACATAATGGTGGTTCTGGATGACTCTCCTGTGTCAGAGGAGGCTGGGAAACAAGGTGAGAAACCTGCCCTTGTGTACATTACAGGGTTTCCCGTTTAACCTTAACTTTTCAGGGGGCTGCCCCTCTAAGCAACACACGCCTGCCACCTTTTTTTATAGCGATATCTGCCATGTTACTCTGTCCTGTTTTCTCCCTTCCATTCCAAAACGCCAGTCTCCCTTCTCTGCAGAACGCATTAGTCTATTGCACAAACTAGCTCTGTCTCGGAAATACATCTATTTCCGTTTGTTTCCCGTTATTGTAAATGTCATTTGACAGTGTTGGGTAACTTGCCGTGTCCATGTTTCTCCAGACTCGATGAAGGAGGACGTGTTGTGGACCGAGAAGTACCAACCGCAGCACTCCAGCGATGTCATAGGAAACACCGGCTCAGTCAGGAGACTCCACAGGTAAAAGCGAGCGCGTCTCACTGTACACAAGAACACACGAGTCACCCTGGACGATACAAAACAGACCCAGTGATTCATCAGTCAGTGGGCTTAGAGGTGCTAGTTGGACAGGCATTTTGGTCCGGTTTCGTCCGCCTTAAAGTTTGACTGAACCGCCGACCTTGCAGTTGGCTGAAGGAATGGAAGCTCCGAACCGACCGAGAGGAGAGGAAGGAACGGAAGAAGCAGAAGGAGGGGAATAGCAACGGTGAGAGCCCATCTACTCTAGGATCTCACAACTGAATTGGACTTTTGTTCATGGACGGTGACAGAAACTGTGTGTGTGGTCGTGTGGTCCTCCCAGACTCGTGGGACTGTGGGGAGGATGACTCCCAGGAGGGGGAGGAGCTGACGTGTAACACCCTGCTGATCAGCGGCCCCACAGGGGTGGGCAAGACCGCCGCCGTCTACGCCTGCGCCCAGGAGCTCGGCTTCAAGGTCCCCGTCTTCCCTCTGACAAACGACACATACACACTGGGGCCCGGTTTCCCCGACGTGGATTAAGCCTAGTCCTAGACTAAACTTCATTGAATTTTTCCTCTTACTTTAGGACTAAGCTTAATCCACGTTGGGGAAACTGGGCCTAGAAGATTACGGTCATTGTTAAAAAGGTTGTCAAATCTTTCTTCTGTCTAGTGTTTCTAGATATCACTTTTGTTTACCCGTGCCTGCCCACCCACCTCCCTCTAGGTTTTCGAAGTGAACGCGTCGTCGCAGCGCAGCGGCAGGCAGATCCTGTCCCAGCTGAAGGAGGCCACCCAGTCCCACCAGGTGGACATCCAGGGAGTGAACACCCACAAGCCCACCTACTTCAACAGCTGCTCCGCCCGGCTGGGCTACTCTCCCAGTGAGTGGAGAGTGCACTTTATACCCCCAGAAAAAACACGTCTTGTTTTGTAGTGGGAGTTTATTTGATTTGTTTTAAAGAATCGCTAAGTAGGGTGCCATGCTAGCATGCCAAGGGATACGGCTAAAGCATAATACTCTTTAGTCACCATAGTAGTTCTAGTCTTAACAGTTGTTGTCTCCATCCTGCCCCCCAGGGAAGGTGAACACCCCTCGTAGGGTGGTGTCCTCCCCCAGGAAAGTCCCCCAGTCCCCCCGCGGCCCTAAGAGGGGAGGCCTGGCTCCCACCTCCCTGGCCAGCTTCTTCAAGATGGGACGACCCCCCAGCAAAGAGCCCGCCAACCCTGACAAGACTCAGCCAACAGGTACGAGTCACCTAACGTCCTGTGGAGGGTCAAATGGCTCTTCCGTAGATCTACGCTGTGTATATACCCCTCCACACCTGCTGTCTAGTCAGACACATCATGTCACTCTGTCTCTACCTCAACGCAGTTGCTCCTAATAAGGCCCCCAAAGCCAAGGAGACTGCCGCCAAGACCAAAGAGCCTCCGACCCCGCCAGCCGGCAGCGCCACAGAGCCTCCCAGCGAGGAGAACAGCAAGAAGACGGCCACGTCGCTCATCCTGTTCGAGGAGGTGGACGTCATCCTGGATGACGACTCGGGGTTCCTTGCCGCCATCAAGACCTTCATGGCCACCACCAAGAGACCTGTGATCCTAACCACCAGCGGTGAGAGGTCCAGGACCTGGTGGTCTTGTAGATAGAAGTGTAAATACGGAGCAGGACTGTCGTCTTCATGTGCCCTTTATGCTCTTGATGGTATTCTGGAACCGTTATCTAATATTTAACTCTTTTTTTTTGTAGATCCGAGCTTCAGTACAACATTTGATGGATTCTTTGAGGAAATCCATTTCAATACTCCATCAGTGGTAAGAAATCCACTATGGTCAACACCGTTTGCTGAGTGCTGTGTAACTAACCTTGTAAACAAACAAATATAGCTACCTGAGTGATCCAGGCTAGCCCATCACAGCGGTGATCCTCGTTCGTTTCCTGTTTCAAAGTAAACAATCAGGAGTGTGTGGTTGCTAACGGCAGGCCTCCTCTCCTCCGTCCAGGTGAACGTGGGCAGCTACCTGCAGCTGCTGTGCCTGGCTGAGAACACGAGGACGGACCCCAGGGACGTGTCCACCATGCTCAGCCTCAACAGCTGTGACATCCGCCAGAGCCTTCTGCACCTGCAGTACTGGACACGCAGCTCCGGGGGGCGCCCCGCTCCCTGTGTGCTCCCACGCTCGCTCAGCACAGGTACTGACGCGGGGAGAGAGGACGTCCTGGAAGGCAAACTCACGAAGAAGAGAATAAAAAGTTGGAAAAACGAAATGGCCGTTTTTGACAACTTTTTGAATCGATTTTCCGTAGTAGTCATGTTGTTTCTGCTGACTCGGGTGTTCCTCTTCAGAGTCCCAGACGAAGGCGGAGGTGGAGGTAGAGGGGGCGGCAGACGGAGGAGTGTGCGAGGAGGTGACACTGCCTCCCTGTGACACAGGCTGCACTCAGCAGATGCTGGGACTGCTGAATGTGGAGCCAGACAGAGATGTGCTGGACATGCTCACGGTTGGTGTTTTTTTAAGGGAAGCAATAAGAACCTAAAATCCAATGATATTTACAGTATATGACACCTCAGGGGAACAAGCCTAACTTAAACTTCCAAACTGAAATATGTGGTTTGTTCTGTGCGGACAACCAAAACGAAGTTAAAACACTTATACATCGGTTCGGTGTATATTTAACAATGATAAAACTAAGAATCAACTAATATCAACAACAAAACGTGTGTGTGTCCTCAGAGCCAGAACACAGCAGAGCCAGGCTGCCTGGAGGTGCTGAGGGCCAGCCGGAGGAGAGGCCTGGACCTGCTCTACTCCAACTTGGAGGCAATACTACCCCTCCCTGTCACTCACCTGACCATTACAGCACCTCGGAATCCACAAGCGCTCAGCAAAATACTGGACATGCCTTTCACCGAGTCCCTGGAAACGGCCAGCCCAGCCCCGCAGCCTGACAGTCTGCCCCCTGTCGGGCTGCCGCAGGTGGCAGAGGGCTCGGACGACGGCAGCCCGGTGAAGTGCTCCTCCGCCATGAAGAGGAGGAAGAAGAGCCAGCATTGCCCGGAGGACCAGGACCCCTTCCACTCTGACTCGGACTCTGACAACGCCTTCCTGTCCCTCCGCGAGCCGCACCACGCCCCTCAGACATCCCGGGAACCGAAAGACGCCTCGACGGACGTCCAGGAAGAGAGCGGCGGCGACACCGCTGCTCCCGTGAGGATGAGAAGGGTGCCGTTAACCCCAGAGCAGAGGATGAAGAGTGAGCCCGTCTCTCGCTGCCTGAGCTCCCTGGCTGAGTTTCTGGACCACATGTCGTTCCTGGACTCCTCCCTGCTCCACCCAACAGCACGGCCAGGGGGCGCCAGAGGCTCGCTGACGTTTGGCCTCTCGACCAGAGCAGAGGTGAAGGACGGGATGACAGACGAGCCCAGGGAGGAGTGTGATCGAGGGAGCTGGGCCGAGGAAGAGAGAAGGCTGGAGATCCAGGCTATGGTGGAGGCTCTGAGCTTCCAGAGGTGTAGACGAGGGGTGGAGGTGGGATGGACCAGGGCCCAGGCTCTAGGGGGGGAGCTGGGAGAGGAGGCAGTGAAGGAGCTCTCTCTCCCGGTGGCCCCTCACAGGCAAGGCTTCAGCCTCACCCTGGACCTCCCCTGTGACGCCAAGTAAGTCCAATTACGATTCTGTTTCAACCATATTGTGTTCAGTTTTGCGGTGAAACGGTGACAAAATGTGGCAAATGAAGAGGAATGATCTGGCTACGGTTGATAAAGGCTGTGTTCACTGTCCTATCTGTGTCAGAGTGCTCCAGGCAAGGAGGGGAGTGATGGACACCTTCCTGTCCGCCCGGGTTAACGGGACCCTGGGGAACCGACGGGCGGTAGCCCTCGACTACCTGCCCACACTACGAGCAATCTGTAAAACGGAGACACTGAAGGAGCAGGGCAAGACCAAACGCCGGTGAGACCATAGGCTCAGGGTTGAGACCTGTTAAGTTATACTGACACGTGTTCATTGATTTGAGCTCATTTCATGACGTACTATCATGTAAAGCTTTGATGTCTTGATCATTTACGTCCCTGTCCTCCTTTTAGATTCCTGCACTACCTGGAGTCCATCCACCTGGGCCTGCCCAAGAACACATTACAGCACCTGGCTGAGGGCTTCCCCTGAACCAGCGGTCGCCTGGAGGTGTTGCCACTGGAACTCTTTAAGAGCATGGCACGTGCAGGATGTCCCACACGGAAGGTGGTCTCCGTTCTCTCTATCCAGCGTCCTCCTGCCCGTACGGCCCCAGACAGCAGCCCTGTCTTTTAACACGGTGCTCATTCATCTCAGGAGGGGGTGCAGTCAGAGTGGATTATGGAGGCCGTGGGCTGTTTGTGTACTTGACTTTGATTGCTAACAGAAGAGATGAGATTGAATCAGTCCTCTCGTCAGGCAAGAGGTGCTTGAACCTGGGGCCGTACTGACAGCTCATTATGCATTTGTACAGTAATTATTAAACAGTAGTTGTGTGTTTTACCATGTGAGAGAGATTGTTTTAGGGATGTTGTTGCGTAGAAACGGAGACGTTTCTAAATGATGTAATAAATGAGGCTTTGCTGGTGGATGCAATGGTGTATCTTTTTTTGTATTAGTGCTTGCATGAAGTTAACACACCTGTACAGTATAAAGCACACTTGTAGAAATGATTGGCTTGTATAAATATTGTTTCTGTCAATACTAACTATTTTTTATTAATGCACTCTGGACCTCACTTGTTGCCCTCATGATTGTGTGGCATCTCTATATAATTTCATCATGAATCACAATGTTATTTTGAGTTAATAAAGTTTCCACGTTTTAGCATTTGGTGTATTTTGATTTACTGCTTTTTGCTCTACATTAATAACTTTTTGCCTTGAGGTTGTCTATGATTGTGCAATGACCAAACTGGTGCACCAGAAAGAAAAATGCCTAAACGTTGCGCCATGTTTTTTGTAGTGTTCAGCCGTGGGAGGTATAAACCCCGGGGTGTTAGGTTAAAAGAGAAAGACGCTAAGAGTTGATTGGCATACAGTCGTACACAAATTCCAGTTAACTAACTGCATCAAATTAGATCGTGGAGTGCAGTATGCACCTAGGATTTCCAATACCACACGTAACATCTTTCATCGCAAGATAATGGAAAGAGGGGATATAAACAAAAAGATTTTACAGGAATTAGTGAAACTGCCGGACAACAATCATTGCGCAGACTGTGGCGCGCCTGGTGAGTGTGCGTGTGGAAGAGAATCGATAGTTGAATTACTTCAATCTAGCAACCAGCAATTATTGTAATATATATGTATAAGGATGCGGGTCAATCTAAACATTAACTAAAGTAAGCTGTTCTAAACATTCAACAGAGCCAGAATGGGCATCGTGTAAACTGGGAGTGTTTGTGTGTCTAAAATGCGCTGGTGTCCACCGGAACCTCTCCGGTCGCATCAAATCTATAATTCTCGATTTTTGGGAAGATGATTTGGTTAAGGTATGGACCAATACAGTTATTTTCTGTAATTTGTTGGACTTTTCATAATGTCATTCTAATGTATTTTTGTGTTTTTATGTCTGTTTATTGGGGTGTAACTGAAGTTTATGAAATCCAATGGAAATGCCACTGCTAAGGTTGAGTATGAGAAAGCAGTCCCAGTGTACTACTACCGGCCCCAGAAGGATGACTGTGCGTAAGTATTGCCTGGAGTTCACACTGGCATCATTTCCTGAGAGAGAGTGTCTTGCTGATTTGACACTCCCATGTAGAAAGGGGAAGCAAACAGGCTTGTGTTGTTCTTGAAAATACAGAAGTTTAGCAATGATTAAAATGTAGTGTAATTGTATCAGTAACATATTGGCTCTCAGAAGTGTTTTGCCCCAGATGTTCTGATTGTTTATTCACAATGCCTTCAAGCTCTGCAGGCATGTCATGCCTGATACAATATAAAGGAATTTCATATCAATTAAAAGAATGACTGTTTCATTAAAAAGTATTTATCCAGCAACATATTAAATATGTTTCCAGTGTATTGAGGGAGCAGTGGATTCGAGCTAAGTATGAAAGGATGGAGTTTGCCGGAGTGACAAAGTACCCACCTCTGGGATATACAACAGGTGAAGAAGTTGATAGATATTTTCCAGAGTCACATCAAAAGACATTACACCTCTTACACCTACGTTTTTGCGCACTACTTTGCATGTTGCCAAATATCTTAACTATTGAACTACTTCCAACTTCCAGGTGCAACTAGGTTCTTCTAGGTGCAATACTGGATAAACCTAACATACAGGAAAGACTACATTATACAGTGCATGTTATTGGTTTCATTCCAGGTTTCTATGAGGGAATGCTGTTGAAGAAGGGGAAGGTGAACGGACAGTATCTGAAGAGGAAGTTTATTCTGTCACAGGCAGAATTCACCCTGACTTACCATAACAAGGAGGATGTAAGTCAGCTTTATTTTCCTTCTCACACTCAAGAGGTGGGCAGTCCAAGTGTGGTGAAGACTTCATAATGAAGACTTCATAATGAAGCATCCGCTTGTTCATTTTTGCATCCATCCAAACAACTAAATGGAACTTTAAACTTATGTAATGTAAAAGTTTTTTTCTGGCTGGACATCAGTGCTTTATTTTGTTTTATCACCAGGAGTCCAAAAGACCTAAAGCATGTATCCACATAAAAGATCTAAACGTCACCTTCCAACCTGACAAGATTGGTCATGCTAATGGACTACAAATCAGCTTCCTGGTGGACACCCACACCAGAAACCTTTATGTCTACCATGAGAGTGGTGAGGTGGGTCCTATCTTAAATGTATCTAGTTTAGGGGAAAAATACTCAGGTGGTACAACAAGGGCATACCAACATCTTGTTACGGAAACCTCATCTAGTAGTAGTAGTCGGTACTTTATTCATCCTCAAGGGGAAATTGTGTCGTTCCAGCAGCCAAGATAAAAACAAGAAATTAAAATATAAATTAAAAAACAGGTCACCAATACAAAATACACAGTATGCAAAATACAAAGCACACACATACAAAAAACGCTGTACAAATATACAAAACATTGAATACAAATATATAAAATACATGTTGCAAAAATACACATTGGCTGTACATGGGGTAAAACACAGGGGTTGTTTAACAGGAATATACAAGTGCAAAACAATTTGATCATTCTTCCCTGTAGGAGATTGTCACTTGGTTCAATGCCATTCGAGCTGCTCGCTTTGCCTACCTACAAACAGCCTATCCCACAGGGAGTGACAAAGAAGTAAGTGCTCTTTCATTTTAATTCGTCACAACACTGTGTACTGTAGAGTGTACACCTGTGTACCAGTGTACACATCTGAAATAGACTGTATCAACTACTTCTTCAAAGGTGCAATGCATTTAGAGGACATTTTTATGCCAAGGGCTTTCCCAATCTACTGGTCTGTTCATGCAAATAAGAGCTGTGCAAAATCTTATGTCTTTTAACCCAAATGTAGCCATTGACAACAATGTAATTCAAAATAAAGACCGTAGTTCTTCGTTTCTTTAAATTACCTGAATTTTGACAGTTGGTTCCCAGGATTACCAGAAACTACCTTAAAGAAGGATACATGGAGAAGACAGGCCCTAAGGTTGGAATTTCTCTTATGTCACACACATAAAATATTACCATTTGTTACCAATTCAGTATGTGTTGAGATAATGTGTATGTGTCTATGAATGTTTGGATAGCAATTGGAACAATTCAAGAAGAGATGGTTCCTCTTGGATGCCCAGGAAAGAAAGCTCCTCTACTTTAAAGGCCAACTGGTAGAATAATCAGTTATCCTTATTCTTATCAGTTCAAGCGGTTATTCACAGACCAAGTTCTATACACACTGATGGTATATAGAAACAGCTTGTGCGTATGTGTGTCCAGGATGCCACAGAGCAGAAGGCAGTGTTCATCGGCCCAGAGAGCAGCGGCTATTCTGTAAAGGAGAGTCATCCAAAGGGGGCCAGAGGGAACAAATGGAAGTATGGCATTGTTATGGAAACCCCAGAACGTCAGTTTGCCTTCCTGTGTGAGCGGAAGGAGGAGCAGAAAGAGTGGGTGGAAGCCCTCAAGCTAGTCATGGCGAAACCCATGCAACCTCAGGACTACACCAGTAAGAGCCACCACACAGCTCAGCTCACACAAAGTCAAATGTATTTGTGGATTCATTAACTAAACAATAAATGGCAAGTAATGATGCGTATTTTCTAAGTAAATGGATCTTGTTTCAGCTGAAGCCAACCTGAAAGGATGACAGAGAGATGTAGAAGAAAATACTACTGCCACTGCTGAGCCACCTCAGACCAGTTATCCTTATCTATCCCATGGAACAACTGGATTATTTTACTTTTGGTTACATGATCAAATGCTGGTGTTAGTATCCACCATTGAATCACCACAACTTACAGCGGAGCTGAAACCATATGAAGCTCTGAGGATTGTTGAACTGTTGAGACTGTTCTATAGATAAAGTAACTAGAACAGCATGATACATACATCACTGTGGTGGTAAATAACATACTGTGCACATACTGTGCAGGACATACATTGCTATACAAGAGCTTAATTTTTCATATTTTAATCAGACAATTTCAGAAATTTAATAAATAAAATAATGACTTATGAAAAGCAGTTTGGCTGATCACTGTATCACTCATTACCTAATTTTATATACAAAATGAATTACAAAAATAAATAATTTATTCAAAATGTATTTGTTGATATTCAAGTCGTGTATTTTATTTACAGCATTGACCATTTTTATGTTGCTGTTTTTAACAAATGGCTCTAGAGGGCAGTAAATTGCGTTTTGTTTACTTCTGTCTGGCTACGTTTGACAGTCACGGCCTGCCGTAGTTGCCGGATACTGGAGGTCAGCCGGAGGAGGTGTGCGTTGAAAGCATCTACAGCGAAATGTCATGAAAGTACCGAAATGAAAGGAATTAACATAACTTCAGAAATTGTGTACTTTAAACGACTGTTGACTGTATCGCAGTTGGGAGGGAAACTAAAATAGTTGAAAGGAGAACCAAGCTCCAGAAGAATCTTGAGAAAACCTTCCGTCCGTTTTGTCCTACAAAGAGCCGCCGACAGTTGATAGTGCGAGGTGCACTGCGCAGGCCTGACATTGCATTAGCCACATAAAAGATTGCTGTGTCGGACGGCACCTGAAATAGCAAATGATATTTATGAAAGACTTTGATTTGTGAATAAATAAGCAGTTGCAAAGATGAGAAAGGACGTAAGGATATTACTCGTCGGGGAGCGTAAGTACCCTATTTCATATTGACAGCCTGCTTTTGGGGTTTATGATTACTTGACATTATTAGGTAATGCTAACTTGCTTGCTAGCATTAAGCTGTATTAGTTAGCTGGATGGACTATTTATTTAATTAATTAGCTAATGCAACATTGAACTAGTGTATTTATATTATTCTCTAGCTAAACTAGTGGACTGTCGTTTGCAACCGGTGCTTGTAATCGGCAGAGAATTAGGGATGTTCATTGTACCTGACTTGTCAGTGTAAAAAGCAATTTTAGGCTCAATGTTTTGCAGGAGAAGTGACATTTTCATACTTATCACATAAGTTTCTGCGCTTTCTTAAGGTACTGAAAATCACAATGTGGAAATGTCTGTCTATAGTAGGGTTTCTGTCTGGTGACCTTGCTCAAAATGCAGCTCAAATGTTCCCCCTACAATCCAAGTTATTGGATTGACTCTCCTTTGGTAGTAGGAAATGTGTAAAGACAAATGTGAGACAACAGTTATGGGTTGAACTCGTCCAATTTTCATGTTTGCTTTCTTTCTGACACACTCAGTTTATCGTCAAGACTATTTTTATAGCAGGATGGTGAGATGCAGGTTGGCCTACATAGCCACATTCTTTTTGGGGTTGACAGCTCTGTTGAGTGCAGTCAAAACCCTACGTGCACATGCCTGTGTTTGTGAGTCCTTTCTAAGGAGGCTATAAAAAGAATAATTTCACTTCCGACCTCTATTATTACTAATAATATGGTTAGGTTGTATGTGCATATTTCATTGTCATGGTCTTCAGTTTTGTTTTGGGTTTTTTTATTTGTCAGGAGAGAAGCTGTAAGCTTCCATGTAGGTCTCCTCTTTCATTATATAGCATTTATTAACACAACTTTTGTTGCTCTGTGACAACAGCCACTCTGGCCCTCCTCCCTCTCCTTGCATACTATGCTTTGACCAAGGAATGAAACTTATTCACCTACCTGCCACAGGACACTACAAATGTCAGCTGTCCCTATCTATTATTCTGTGTCACGCATCACATAACAGCATTAACTGTCAAGGGGTGATGGTTAAGGTCAATAGTATCATAGTCCTTGAGGTGTCTTTAGGCTTTGTCTCTTGTCTCCACAGCTAAAGTGGGGAAAACGTCCCTGATCATGTCATTGGTCAGTGAGGAGTTCCCTGATGAGGTAAGAAACCGTACAACACATCACATATGTCTGCCACTTCAGTACTAATGCTTTTAAAGTTGTCATTGGGTTTCTTCCCAATGCTGTCAAAGAACACTTGGGCTCAGTAACCTCTCGTATAAACTGTGATAAATAAATGAACACAATAGTGTCTAAAAAGAAAAGATGGAATATTGACATCCAAACAAAGATTTTCCTTTCATCCTATGGAATAGGCTTAGCGGGATATGGTTCCCTTCTTGAATGCCTAGTTGTTTGAGCTTCCCTCGCTGTTTCTGCCTGACAGGTTCCCCTTCGAGCCGAGGAGATCACAATCCCTGCAGACGTCACCCCAGAGAGAGTCCCCACACACATAGTGGACTACTCAGGTAATTCCTACAACCCATTCAGTGCAGTCAGAAGTTAAGCGTCCAACAATAAGGACCATGGTATCAAAAATAAAAGGCTCGTGGATTGGTAACTGTCTGCTGATCTTTTGACTCTTCTTCCCTCCTCAGAAGCAGAGCAGTCTGATGAACAGCTGTATCAGGAAATCTCTAAGGTTGGTCTGACGTCACTGAAACCCTGTTACGGATTTAAAAAATGACCTCCGCTGAGAGTAACAGTTCTCTTCCTCTTCACAGGCAAACGTTATCTGCATAGTGTACTCTGTCAACAACAAGAAGTCCATTGAGAAGGTCTGTTCGGCTTCATTTGTCAATTTCTCTGTACTTTCTCACTTGCTGTGCTCTCTCTCTCTGTCTCTCTCTCTCTCAAGATTTGAGTAGATCATAAACGTTGATTGATGGACGTCCTGATTTAGCAACTGCAATCTGCCATCAGGCTGCCTGCCATATTGATTCAAAGAGAGTGTCTGTGCTGGACCTCTGATGCAGTGTGTTCTGTGTTCTGTCTCCTAGGTGACAAGCCATTGGATTCCCCTTATAAATGACAGGACGGACAAGGATAGCAGGTGCGTGCGTGCGTTCGGTCAGGGGCCGTATTCACACAGTGATGGCTATGGGTCTTGCTAAGCCCCATATCGAACCTGCAGCTGGGGCAGCAACTGACCTCTTTAACTCTGGCAGCCAGTCTTGGATTCAGAAGTGGTCCACTTGCTAGAAGCTGTGACTTTGACACCAATCCTGCTGTGTCGAGTTGGTTCTGTTGGTTTCTGAAGTCACTGAAAAGCCAAGGCCCACATCTATATCCCCCTTTGTGTGTCAACGGTGTAAAAGTGTTATTTTGAAAATACAAGGATCGACAAGATGGAGTGACCATTTTTTTCTATAGGACTAACAGAAGAGATACTGTAGTCAACTAACAGTTGTAAATAGCATGACAGTACCCTCTTTGCCTCCTCCTGGTATTGATTTAATAGAAATGATGAATGTCAGTACTAGGTATGGTGATATGTTGAGAATTTTGAGACCTGACTTGACCCAGGATGAGTAAAGCCGCTGTCCAGGTCTGCTCTGATGACCAGTGGTCAGGGAGTTGTGATGCTCCATCAGAACATGGTTGACTGATCGCTTTCCTAAAGGGGCTGTACAGTGTTCTTACCGCAGCTAGCTAAGTTAGCCTAAGATGCTACTGTGCTGCTGTTGCAGGGTTCCTCTGATCCTGGTGGGGAACAAGTCTGACCTGGTGGAGCACAGCAGTATGGAGACCATTCTGCCCATCATGAACCAGTATTCCGACATAGAGACCTGCGTGGAGGTAAGAGATACCAGCGGTGCCTACCTCCTCCTAGTTTGGACCCACAACAATGGTGTTTGGAGAGGGCACACGCACTCCTGTTTTATCTATCCCTGTTTACTCTATAACAGTGTTGTAGCCGTACTACAGTACTCTCAAAGTACTTAATCCAGAACTCTAATCACAACAAAACAATCCTCAACTGTTGTCACTATAACCCAAAACCCTTTCAAATAGAACTTTAAGAGCTGTTATTCTGTCCTGAATGTGATATTGATTCAGTACCATAGAAAATCCCATTGATGGATGCACCTTTGTACTGAAAACCGCTAGCTCCGAGTTGCCTGCTGGACGTAATAGACCACTAGCAGCTCCTAATGTTTCAGCACAACTCCTGACTGCGGTTCGAATTCAATGTCTAGTAATGAGCGAATGCCCTGCTGAACCCAGCTTGTGCAGAGGCGCACTGGTGTCATGGAGGATGTTGGACTCTCTCCCACATGGGCTCATGTGACAGCCCAGTCATGCTCTCCCTGCCTGGATTACTTTACAGGCTAATAGGAGGAGAGGAAGACTGGTGGACGTGTGAGGGAGCACACACACTCTCTCACACACACACACACACACACAGACAGACAGACAGACAGACAGACAGAGACAGACAGATTCATATTCAGAGTCGAGTCAGGCCGTGTGTGACAGAGACGTCAAACTCCCTGGCAGTTTGTTCCTTGTCTGTTCTTGCAGGAGTCGTTGGTTTAGAATACTGTCCTCTTCTGAGTCAAGCTGTCTCATGTCAGTCAGTGGGAAACCTCCTTCTGGCGCTTAGGAGCCACAGAGCAGCACACCCTTTTGTCGCTAGTTGTATCCATGTCTCTTATTAGACTACTGTACCTGACATTGTGTGTTTTTACATGAAGTTATTAAGATTAAGCCACCACTGTGACCGACGTCCACCATTCTGATGGCTGGTTTGCTCATAAAAGCCTCATTGTAGGGTTAGGGTATCGCAACATATCTCTCCTGATAATCTCTCATATTAAAACTCTCACAGCCCAGTCAGTAGTTAATGTCCAAACGACTAACTTGTACTGCCTCTATGGAATAGTGCATTTCCTGTTGTTGTTGGAAGTAAGATGTCCATGTTTTAATTATATATATATATATATTTTTTTTTTTGCTCCTCAGTGTTCTGCTAAAAACCTGAAGAACATTTCTGAGCTCTTCTATTACGCCCAGAAGGCCGTGCTCCACCCTACTGGACCCCTGTACTGCCCAGAGGAGAAGGAGGTGAGCCCTGCCTAGGCAGCGGGACCAGAATACCCCCACGGGCAACATGAACCATCAACGGTCTGAGATGTAGTCATTCTTCCACTGACTTCCTGTATTTTGCGTTTGGGGACAGATGAAGCCGTCTTGCATCAAGTCTCTCACTCGCATCTTCAAAGTGTCGGATCTTGACAACGACGGCATCCTCAACGACAATGAACTCAACTTCTTCCAGGTACGTGCTGTCTCCTGTTTGGTTTATGCGACTGCGTGCTGCGTTTCATTTCTGCGGGAAACCTGCCGACTGCCGACTCCAACACATGTGGCCCGTAGAACCTGATTAGCTTCATGATTCAAGTTATTACTGGAAGACGCTGCTTTATTTAGCACCAGCAGCAGTTCAGTCAGTCCGGTAGTCTTTGACGTTGTGAGTGCAAGAGAGAGTGAGAGCGAAACAAAGACAAAACACACGCATGCATTTCTCTGCGCGTAACACCCCGTGTGTGGTGTTGTGTCGCAGAGGACGTGTTTCAACACACCGCTGGCGCCCCAGGCCTTGGAGGACGTGAAGAACGTGGTGAGGAAGAACATGACGGACGGCGTGAAGGACAACGGCCTCACACTCAAAGGTGAGGCGGGACGGCTCACGTCCGCTGTGTCTCTCGCTCGCACGCACACAGACTTGGTAAGCTAAGCTCATGGCTTCTGTTGGACCAGGGTTCCTGTTCCTGCACACGCTCTTCATCCAGAGGGGCCGCCACGAGACCACCTGGACGGTGCTGCGGAGGTTCGGCTACGACGACGACCTGGAGCTCACCCAGGAGTACCTCTTCCCCCTGTGAGGGCGCACCCCCTGAACACTCCTCAACATGCTCATGACTTCCAAACAAACAATGAGTTTTAAGCATTGAGGAGGGACAATTTTAGTCTTGGTCTGTTCTGATGGAGTTATTCCTGTGTTGTGTTCCGGACTTTTCCAGAATGAAGATCCCTCTGGACTGCACCACAGAGCTAAACCACAATGCATACCTTTTCCTCCAGAGTGTCTTCGACAAGCATGATAAAGTGAGTCTGCGAAATTGCCTTTTTGATCCCTACCTCTACTTTTTAATAGGGCCTTCTTCATGATTGATAACGGTCTCTGTGTGTGTGTGTGTGTGTGTCTAACTCCAGGACAGAGACTGTGCCTTGTCTCCAGACGAGGTGAAGGACTTGTTTAAGATCTTCCCCTACATGCCTTGGGGCCCTGACGTCAACAACACCGTTTGTACCAACGAGCAGGGCTGGATTACCTACCAGGGATACCTCTCCCAGTGGACGTGAGTTACAGCCTCACACACTCCCTCATACACACGTACACTCGCACACGCTTACATGCACACACGTACCGACACATGTACACACAAACATCCACACAAATGCGTATTGCCACACATACACACACACCAGGGTTTTTCCTGGAACAGAATGAGCCTTTGGGTGGTGTGCATCCAACACACACGTATATACACACACACACACACACACACATCCACACCTATGTACACACACATCCACAGTTGGCTTGCCGTCTGTCTCCCCCGCCAGGCTAACGACCTACCTGGACGTACAGAGGTGTTTGGAGTACATGGGCTACCTGGGCTACTCCATCATCTGCGAACAGGAGTCTCAGGCTGCAGCCATCACAGGTGAAACCCATAGTCTGTGTATGTGTGTGTGTGTTGAGCTCCCTGTCCCGCCGCGGTGTGCGCGCGTCCCCCCCCCCCTGTCCTCACACATGCGACCGTCTGCCCCTCCCCAGTGACTCGTAACAAGCGCATCGACCTGCAGAAGAAGCAGACCCAGCGCAGCGTGTTCCGCTGCAACATCCTGGGAGGCCGTGGCAGCGGGAAGAGTGCCTTCCTGCAGGCCTTCCTGGGCCGGAACCTTCAGGTGGGGCCTCCACACCGCCGGAGAGCAGAGTCTCGTTTGTCTCTCGCTCTCGGTCACTCTTTCTTTTTTTCAGTCAGTCAGTCAGTCGGTAACTCACTTAGTCACTCACTCACTCTCATTTCAGTCAGTCAGTCAATTTTTTCACTCAGTCAGTCAGTCAGTCACTTACAAACAGCTTACGGTCACATTGATTTGTTTCGAGACTGTTCATGGTCGGTAGGGGATTCTGAACTCTCAGACAGCAGGCCCTGACCGCGTTCGTCCGTCCCTCTCCGCAGAAACAGAGGAAGATCCGTGAGGACCACAAGTCACTCTACGCCATCAGCACCACCTACGTCTACGGCCAGGAGAAGTACCTGCTGGTGAGAGAGATTACACTTCTAGAAGCTCCGCTGTGTTGTTGCTGTGGTTCTTATCCTGACATCTGCTCTCTCTCTCGCTCTCTCCTGCTTTCTCTCTCCCATGCTCTCCTGCGCTCTCTCTCTCCTGCGCTCTCTCTCTCTCCTACGCTCTCTATCTGTCCTGCGTTCTCTCTCTGTCCTGTGCTCTCTCCTGCGCTCTCTCTCCTGCGCTCTCTCTTCTGCGCTCTCTCTCTCCTGCGCTCTCTCTCCTGTGCTCTCTCTCTCCTGTGCTCTCTCCTGTGCTCTATCCTGCGCTCTCTCTCCTGCGCTCTCTCTCCTGCGTTCTCTCTCTTGATCTCTTTCTCCTCCCCCCCTCCATCATAGCTCCACGAGGTCATGCCAGATTTTGACTTCCTCTCCGAGACAGACCTGGCATGTGACGTTGTCTGCTTGGTGTACGACGTCAACAACCCCCGCTCGTTCGAGTACTGCGCCAAAGTCTACAAGGTACGAGCGCCACTGAGCGCCTTCGCGTTGGTCTAACCCTCACGAAATGGCTCCATTGAATGGTTTCGAAGAACGGCGTTTCTCCACAACTCACTGTCGACCCTCGCCCCCCCCCCCCCCCCCCCCCCCCCGCAGCAATACTTCATGGACAGCAAGACGCCGTGCATGATGATCGCGGCCAAGTCGGACCTGCACGAGGCCCGCCAGCATCACACCCTGACGCCGCTGGAGTTCTGCCGCAAGCACAAGCTCCACCCCCCTCAGCCCTTCACCTGCAACACGGCGGAGGCGCCCGGCAGAGACATATACACCAAACTCACCACCATGGCCATGTACCCGTGAGTACACACACACACCTGCACCTACCCCTCACCGACTGTGCCCCCTTCTGTTCCCTCACCCCTCCCCCCATCATCCCTCCATGTCCCCTGGCCCCTGCACAGGATGTCCCCCCCCTCAGGATGTGTGTTGTCCCCACCCCCATCCCCCCCACCCCCATTCTCTCCTAGCGTCTCTTCAGCTTTCTTCAAAGGCTCAGCTGCGATATGCAGGCAGTGTGCTGTAGACCGTGCTGCAGCTTTGCTCCCTTGGGCTTTTGGTTCAGACCCTGTAGCCTTGGTTTAAAAGGCAGAATGAATGAACCAAACAAACAAAGCGAATCCACTGTTGGGGATGGCTTGTGGCAGGCCTTAGAGGAAAAGCCCCACAGTCAGATGGTTCTGCATACGGCGATATTGACTGTATACTGAGCCAGGGTTGCTAATTAGGATATTGGACATTAATGGAGATTAATGACGGTTTCATGAAGTTCGCCTTTACATCCCATCTTAAAGGTGATGGACTCCAGTCACTAAAACCATTGCATGTTCAGTCTTAAATGGATTACAGGGAGTCAGTCTTCCTGTAAATAGTCACCCTGGAGCGAAAGCTGCAGGTTCAGCTGTCTTCTAGATGCGCCTCAGACGAACAGCTAATGAGACGTGGACACACTGGAACAGTCAGCCGTCACGAGTCCGTTCAATAGTGGTTGCTAGCGCGATCCGTCTTCGCCGAACCAGAGTAGCGTGACTCAGTCACCCGGGCTTAAAGGAAGATGGGTGTTGTGAACAGAACATCCAAAACATCTGAAGGCCGGGTTCTGAGAGCACCGCGGAGCTTAGTTTTGCTGAAGGGGGAATCCTGTCTCCTCTCTTTCTTTGCCCATCTTTTATCCTCTGTGAGTTCGCCCCCCTTTTCCTAAAATGTGTTTAGTAACTCTGAAAATGTACGGCCTCTTTTAGAAAATATCAGATTTTTTAGTTAAGTAGGAGAAAGGAATGAGTACCGAACTTTTCAAAAGCTTGACTAATGTTCTCTCACGAAATAGTTGCTTGTGATCAGGCTGCCTTGGAAACAGTGGGCCGCCCGGCCTAATAGCAGTTGTGAGGACCCCTCACTTTCTCCATGTGTAAATGCATGTATACACGTGTGTGTGTGTGTCTCTCCACAGCCACGCCCGCCTCCGCTGCATGTGCTCCTGCAACCGGTGCACCTTCTGCATCGCTCAGAACATCCTCAGGTCCCAGCTTCTGAGGACGGTCAAGGCCAAACTCTACCGTGTGGTTCTCAACAGGTCCTCGTCTCTCTCCACCACAGTGGTTTAACCTAGACCGCCCCTCCCATTCCTCCCTTTTCCTGTCCCTCTCTCTCCCCCTCTGCCGACTCTCTGGTAGGGACAGGGACTGCTAACGGTAGCTATCTACCAGTGGTGAAGGGGTCAGCGTCTCCTCAGGGGTCAGCCTGTCTGTGTATCCACTCCTCAGAGCAGGGACGCTGCTGGGGGGTTAGGCTGCAACTCTTAACGACTGAGAGCCCAACTCTTAGCTTCCGACTACCTCATTTGCGACCACACGGTGGGGGAGGAAGGGTTTAGGGGAGGAGCACAGTGGTTAGAGCGCTTGACTGTGGCCTCAAAGGTCGCCGGTTCACATTCCCCCTGAACCAAACGTTGTTTTCGCGTAAAAGCGTTCCCGCTAATTCATGACACGACAGTGCCCTGTCTCCTCATAAGGCTTTGTTATATGAAACACGTGTGTGCTTGGCAGCCCTGTATGGTGGTTGGAGTTGTGACCTTGTATCCTGGTCTGTGCCCCAGGCCCACTCAGCCCTCCCTGACCCAGCGCCTCGCCCTGATCTCTGCCTCCACGCTGCGCCGCCTGACCCCCACACTCCTAACCAGGGAGGTACCCCGGGGGCCCCCCCACGTCCTGTTAGAACCGCCCTGTCTGTGCATGTCTGCCGGCCGATGTCTGTCGTTCATTGGCCGCGAGCGTGACCTCGATGATATCGGTGATGGAACGCTACTCAGACTCTGAACTAACCGCATGGGTTTCTTCTGTTAAGAAAAGCACCTCACAAGTTGGAGGTTTAGACCAGCCTCGTTGTTGAATGTGGTGTCGCCTGTCATGCGAGGTGGATATGCAAATAGTAGGCTAAATCGACCACATCATCTACATGGCGAGGGTCAAATGTAACCAGCGCTTGTGTTCTGGTTGGTTCATTTGACTGTTTGCCATCACGCTGGAAACCTTACAGCAGTCTGCCTGTCACTCCCTAGTCTTTACTAATGGAGACGCATATCTAACATAGATCAAAAGTGGGCTGCTTGCATGTTTAGTTTTTCCTCCTTTGTCTGTTTCGATGCCTGTAGACTGCCTGACTGGATTTCTGTGGTGTTTTCAGTGTGAAACGATTCGTACACCTGAAGTCTGTACCCACATTTGGACAACTTTAAAAAATAGTACATTACATAGGACTAGTCTTGTTCTTTCAAACAAATATGAGTGTCTCTTTATGGAGCTCAATCAGAGCACATACTGTAGCTCCATTGCCTTCGTTTACTCAAGCTCGAAAAACACGACTCCGTTATGTTGTTCTACATTCAAAGTTGTCTGGTGAGTTCAAACGGATGAAGCACACATTGAATGCTCCAATAACATATTTTCCTAGTTTTCTCATTCCCATGATCAGTATCACACATTGACCGTGTCTGAATCCCACGTTCATTTCATAGAGCCGTGTTTTGTCTGTCTCGTTTTCTTCCGTCCTTCCACCCCACAGGTGTTCATCCACTCGTGTCTGGCTGCCCCTCTTTCTCTTCCTGTTGCATGTGTTTACCTTCTGCTAACTCGCCCTGTTCCCTCATGCATGCGTTGTCTGCCTGTTTTCCTGCCTGTCTGCCTGCCTGCCTGCATCTCTGTCCCTAACCCTCTGTTTGTACAAAGGGCTCTGTCCTTGTCCATAGCTCAACATCGCCCCCTAAGGGAGAAACGTTGTAGCCCACTAAAAGCAGAAAGCGGTGTAAAGACCACCTGGTCTGTATGTGGTGGGATTCAGCTAATTGTATCTCAGTGCAGGGTCTGAATGGCCCACCTCTGTAAGCCTGACACGGCATTGTGCGTGTACAATAGAGGACTGTGTTGGATGTGTGTACTGTATATTGGTTAGTGGCCAGGCTGACAAAGGGCTTTGGGGCTAGGTGTGCAGGGACCCAGGCACGCCTACTCTAATACTGGTGTCTGACAATGCTGGACTAACTCTTTTGTTGTTCTTTGAACCTTTTTAGAAGAGGGGGTTAACATACCAATAATGGCACGTCACTAAAATACATTTGGCTAACTGCCTGACAGTTGGGGCCACACACAGCACTCCACAGTACAAACTTTTGGTTTTGAAATGAGTACGCTAATTCAATAGTCTCTCTCAAAAAAAGAGAATATTCTGTCCACGAGGCCCCACCAGTGTTTAGACTTGACTGCGGTTCGTGGTGGAGGGAGACAACATTTAGTAAGTCGTACGTACACAATAGTGGTTCACCGTGTGCATTGCACCCAGGTATTGTTGGGTGGTGGTGTGGTTTCGTTTTGAGTGGTGGTGTGGTTTCGTTTGTGTGTGTGTGTGTGTGTGTGTGCAAGCATCGTGTGTGTGTGTGCCGTCCAAGGTTGTTGGGCAGCGTCAGGGGCCTGCCTGGCTGACGAGGAGCCACAGCCTGGTCCAGCAGGGGCCCCGTCATCACTGCCGTAGAGGAGTCCATCTACATGCAGCTTTCTGTGGAGCTCTCTGTGCACCTGCACAGGTAACACACACGCCAGATGGGTTAGTCGCCATGGGACTATGAAGGGTGTGTGTGTGTGTGTGTGGGGGGGGCGGGGATGAGGATGTACTTGGGCTTTAGCGGGCCGCTGTTTGTAAGTAGAGTGTGGCTATGTTGTTGTCAAACAAGTGTGTCTAACATGAAGCCCATGAATATTTCAAGGAAGATTTCCAGGGAGTCCATACAGTCATGGTCATTTTATAGTCACATTTATTTCCTGCAATTCTTTACTTTACATCGGTAGTAAGTTAAAAGTTTCTGTCAATAGCCTATGGCTGAGTTTGCTTGCTTTATTGTTGCGCTGATGTGGAAAGTCTGGTCTGGTCTGCTTTGGTGTGACATGTTCTGGTCTGGTATGTTCTGGTATGTTCTGGCCTAGTCTGGTCTGGTGTGTTCTGGTCTTGTGTGGTGTGTTCTAGTCTGGTCTGCTTGTAAAGAGGACTGGTGCTGGTGTGCAAATTGGAGTGTGTGAGAGTCTAGTGAATTTACATTTTAGTGTGTGAATCCAGCATTTTTTCCCTCAGCTTTACATGTACTCTTTGTATGTGCAGTTCACATCTCGCAGGTTTCTTCCAAGCTTTCTCTAAGCCTCTTGCTCCGACACGTCTTCAGTCGTGGTTAGGATATTTCTTTCTGCCCTCTGTCCGAGCTGAAGTAGCCACATGATAAAGTTAAGGACTTTTACAAACCAAACACTACCCTTTTCTGTGTTTCCATATTATAATTTTTTTGTCCATTTCAAAAATAGTTCTTCTTTTGCCTTAAGGACGCAACCTAACAACTCACCCCTCCCCATTCATCTTGTCTCTAGTCCATCTATCTCTTCGCCCCCTCTGTTCTCTGTGATCCTATCATTGTCAGGTCTGGGCCAAATGACCAACCAAAGAGCACGTTCCTATCATCACCTCCTCTCATCAGGAGAGGAAATACCTTCTCTTTGTTCCTGTGTGTTTCTTCTGAGGTCATTTAAGGAAGTTCCCAGCTTGGAGAACTGTGACTTTGGTTTGCCATTTTGTCAACAGACCCATTTGTTGAAAATCATGTTTTGATTTGTACTGATCTGCTTCCTCCTCCTCCTGTTTTTCTCTCTCTGTCTCTCTCTGTCTCTCTCTGTCTCTCTCTGTCTTTCTCTCTCTGTCTCTCTGTCTTTTTCTCAGACACATGGCTCAGGTGGACCTGAAGAGCTCTACGTTCTGGCTGAGGGCGAGCGTGGGTGCCACCGTGTGTGCGGTGCTGGGCTTTGCCATGTACAGAGCTCTCCTCAAACAACGATGATCAGCTGCCAGACATGAGGCAACTAACCGCCCCGTGGTCCCTCAGCCCTGTTGCCCCCCCCACTTTTCCTTCATGGATGACAAAATGCCCAACCATTGTCCTGCCCACCTGAACCATACCCCTTCTCCATAGGAGAGAACAAACGAGAAATCATAGATGCATTTTATATATTTGAAACTGAACTGAGTGTCATTTTGCAACTATATGTCTGTTTTTTCCGGGGTTATTTTTTTCCTTTTTTGGGGAAGGGGGGAACATCAGCTCACCACCGTCTAATCGGTCACAGGCTATCTGGGATCTTGTGCTCTTGTCTAGTCATGGGGGTTTTCTCTGGTCAGACAGTACTAGCAGTAGTTGCTGGTTGTTTTTAAAGTACATAGTAACATAACCCGGCTTTTTTTCTCAGGTCAGTATTAGCTAGCTGGTCATATCCAGGCCAGAGAGAGCAGAGGGCAGCCGCACTCAGAACCCACTTCAAAAGGGACTGAACAACATTGTTTATAGTTATGTATGTATATATTATATTACCAGGGTACTACTTAGGAGTACCTGATGAGAACACATTAAGAACAAAAGCTTGCCACAGTGAATGAAGGGTTCAGCTCCTCACCCAGACTGCACAACAGGGTTGTCGTTCATCAAAGCCATTTTCAACGTCAAAGAAGTCATGGGTTTCTGTGCACATTTCACCTGTATTAATTTATTAACCTTATTTTGTGTGTCTGTTTGAACAGTTTGCTCATCGTCGCATGAAGCACATACAGCTGCAAGGAACTTTATATTTTCCATGTATTTTTGTATCTGGTATTATCAAAGCCGTCTCCACCATAAATGTCAATCCTGTGCTTCTTGGGTTTTTATTTTCCGCTTTTGAGATAGAATTTTTGCCTCTTATATTTTTATGAAGTTAGACACTACTGTCGAGCCTGTAGAGAGGATTCTGTTATTAACAGCCATTCTGTGCACCTTTCCCAGCCTGAACCATGGAACTGTTTATTCTCAGAACTGACTTTTCCAACATTTACAATAAAGAACTGTGTGATCTGACAGTGTGTCTCTGCGTAAGTATATGAATACGGTTGTGTGTATTTGTTTAATTTCTCATCAAGTCCTCCACCTTTACAGTACCCCTAGTAGAAACACACAAACTTTTTTTAAATGCCATGGATTCAGTAACTAGTTGAACAACAGTCCAACAATGACACTATTCTTGGTAGTTTTTCAGTGGGTTTATATACAGTAAATGGAGACAAAGGATTTTATGTGTGTTGGAATAGAGAAGTGAGTGGAGGATGGTGATGCATCCCCTGCTCTCTGCTGCTGAGAGGAGGAAGTCAAGCCAACTCTCAGAGAGGCACTGTACCACAACTAATGACACGTTTTGGATTTAGTCTACTTCAAACCCAAATCAATGGCAGGGAAATATTTGCTTCATGAAGGATTCTTAAAGAAGAGGAAAGATATTCTGGTGAGAAATGTAACGTTCATGTTTATTGGAATCGGTACTGTTATCTGTGACTACGATTACAACTGTACAGCTGTAAAGTATAAATCTGGGATAAAGATTTTTCAGTGGAGATTGCATGCAGTATGTACACAAATGTTATTACCGGATGGTATTGAGCAGAATTTAGTATTGTTGACCCAGTGATACTGTACCTTGCTGAATATCTTGTTTTTTAATCATGTGTTAGAAGTTGACGTGGGCAACATACTGGTTCAGGCTCCAGAACACAACACTATTCTTCTACACTAAAAAAGATGGAAGTGCCGTAAGTAGGGGATTCTGGAACAGGGCTAACAGCTTAACCAATGTGTTTGGGTTTTGGACCTGTGCTGCATTTATTAGACAAGATTGCTTAGTGAATTTGCTTTCATATACTTCACAGCTGCACCTCAGAGGGCTCTACTACATCTACACTGTGAGTCCCACAGCTCTTTCTTACAAAAAGGGAAATAAGACCATCCATAGGCCGGTGCTTGACTTTGGCATTTTGATTTCATTCACATTCGTTATTGATATTTTATTGATAAGACTATCATGTCGGGGCAGGTGCAGTCTGTCCGCGAGGTCCAGAAGGAGGGGACAAAGCACTATGTGTTTGAGATCACCATGACGAATGGGAGGAAGAAAGTGCTGGTGAGTGTCACTCACGGTCATACTGTTTCCAGTTCATCTTCACAGCAAACACGGGGTTTGTCTGGTTGTGGGGCTGCTTTCTCTTAGGATGTTGCCTTTCACTCGGAACTAACGGGGGACAGAATGACCAATAATACAAATACCAGTTTCACAGTAATTTATTATTTATGTATTTATTATTGATTTTTATGATGTAACATTAACGTATTAGGTTATGGTTAGAGTAGAGTAGGGTTTTGGTTAAAGTTTGGTGTAAGAGTATTGAGCACAGAAGCTAAACTGTGAACCTACACTTAAACTAAATGTGACTTTCCACATTTGACCTTCCACACCGTGATCGTGTGTCTGCAGGCTGCAGAAACGGCTGCTCTGAGGACGGAGTGGATCCGTCACCTCTGGAGGGCGATGCACATGACCTCTCCAGGGGGAACTGACCCTGGCAGCTCATGGTAACATTACTGTTCAGTCCCCATCTGCTCTTATATCCTAAACCAGACAAAATTAGTGGTAGAAGACGTACTTTACTGATACCCAAGGAGAAAAAAAACAACTGATGAGAGGTTATGTGATGTGTGTATTACACCATGATTTTCATGTTTTACTCCATGTACAGCCCAGTGTATGGACAGTATTTTGTATGTATTTTTTCTTCTTTTTGTGTTTGTATATTCCGTATTTTGTATTGGCAATCTGTTTTTGTTGCTCCAATGTGTTACAAATACCATGGATAATAGTTTATGACATGATTAGTGTGACCTGTGTCCAGTTCGCCGATTTCACCAAGCTTGCTTACCTCGACTGCTCCAAAACATAAATGGCTTTGTCCATGGCTATGGCTTTGGTTTATTCAAGATCATCTATTTTGAACTTCTGCCAAAACATTTTGTGTTTCAGGCAAGAGGAGTGTGACTGCATCTATGACTCTCCAGTCTCTGCCCATCCACTCTCCTATGAGGACCAGGACCAAGACCAAGACCAAGACCAAGACCATGACCAGGACCAAGGAAACTGGAGCCTGTCAGTGTCCTCCTATGAGGGTCTCAGCAATGAGGAGGCCATTTACCAGAACACCGTCTCATCTCATATTTCATTTTCTGATGAAAGGGACCACCACTGCAGGCTCGATCTGCCAAGGGGGAGTTGTGAACAGACAACAGAGGTGGTGGAGGGAGTCTATGATGTTCTACCTGCCAGAAATTGTGAGTTCTACTTTTATGATCTCTCACTTGACAGAAGTGGAAGGTTGCATTTTTATTCAGTAAACTATTGTGTAGAGATGTCATCATCTTCATTGCAGTTGTTTTTAATAAGTGGGTTGAATTGTATTCCCTCTGTAGCTTCGTATCAAATTAACCAATCCAGACCAGACATGACACAGCGAGAAAGCCTCTATGATGTGCCTCTCAACAACAGACGGGCCAGTGAGCGCCGAGGTGAGAAACCCATTATGACAGACATTTCTTACAAAACATTCAGAAGGTTTTAACTGTCACAAGCCATGGTGTCTACTTGCAAGGCCATCCATGCATATGTGCTTTCCTCCTCAGCATACAGAGCAGAGGTTACTGAGAGTGTCTATGACGTGCCAAACTCCTTACTGAGGAAAAGGTCTGAATACACATCAGGTAGATTCTTTTAACGTTCTTTTTTCTGTTTACTTCAATCCTGACTGCTTAGATTCAAAGTCACTCCAGATTTATTTTTATTTTGTCCGCTTCCAAAAGAAGCGGACAAAATAAATAAATATTTTTTGTAAAAAAGAAATCTCTTAGAATGCTTAGTTAATTAATTACAATGTATATGTATTTTTTTCTTCACAAAATTGGGCCCATGAAGAGGTCAGTGGTCTTTAACCACTGATCAATTAACCATAACTGATGATTACTTTATTACTTTTTAACTATTTGTAATGCTCTGAATATAATAAACAATGTTTGAATACCCTGCTATATTAGCTCATGAGAACATGGACGTCAGGGCCATTTCTAGGAGCCATATCTAAAGACTAAAGAAACGCTATCTAGCACCATGAATACAGCTTCTTCTGTCTGTGCTTGCGAAGGTTGTGTTGATGTCACCCCCTAACATTGCTTATGGGAGTAAAACCTCCCATATTGTGATACTATTTAACTGTCCTTCATTTCTGTATTCTTTGTCCAGTCTTCTGTGATACTCAACTTGAGTGTATCAGACACCTGCACATTACATATATGTAATAAATATGTTGATTTTGTCTTGAACTTGTACTTAGCAATCCACTTCATTGACTTTGTACTTTCACAGCAATTGGGAACAAACAAATACATCTTCACCCCCCAACTATTTTTCCCTTGCGCACCCTATCCACTTACTCTTTTACCTACAGTTTTACCAGGGTAGTATACAATACATACTAAAACATATCTCTCTCTCTCTTTGCAGAGCCCCACTCTGGGAAAGAACCACAGGCTGTAGGACATCTGGAGGACATGATGGCCTGCCTGGGAGTAGACCGTAGACCCAGTGGGGGAGGGCCTGGCGGGCCAGGGAGGGATGCTATGTGAGGCCAGAGGGAGAAGGTTCTGTGGAGCCCCACAAGCTAAAAGACTTCTAAGGCCCCCCGGCATAGGCCTGGGCTGGACGAACAACCATGTGCTCTTAAATTCTGATTTGTGGCATGTGTAGCTCTTATGCTTTTTTCATATGGAAGCAATGTACATTTTTAGAATCTATTCTGAAGATCTGAATCAAGGGAATTTTATTGCATTGGATTGCAATGGAGACAAAGCACAGACACGGAACCATATTATTATTATTACCTTTTAAATACACAAGCAAACACAGATACTGGGACTTTCCATGTAAGTGGTTGAAGCATTTTCATATACCTGTACACAGACGTGAACATTGTATAATGTACATAGATTAAAATGACAAATATAATAGGCATCACTCATAGACAGTAGCAGCCATATTTGTATAAGATATAGTGTGAATTGATGAATTCATTTCAGATGTTAGCATGTTTGTAAGTGATTTGGTTTGTTCTATAATAAAGCAAGCTTGCAGCACAATACCCATATGTAAACTAGATACTCACAAATAACTTAACTAAAAAACACTTAATATATGGCAAACAAATGATTTATAGTTAAGTGTGTTAGTTTACATCCGTGAAAGTGTTTTTATTATATCATAATTTACTAGTTACTAGTGTAGATGCAGAACTGTTTTGAGTGTTAGGTTTTTAGAGTTATTGCTGAATCCAGCAACAACTTACTTGGTCCATGATTTTAGACATTTTCATTGACATTGAAGGTTAAAATTCTCATTGTACCAGGAAGCCACCGGCTACCTTGACAGGAAAAAGCATACATGTAGAACTCCATGGAGACAGTGGAAAGTGCCATAGGTAGTTACACAAGGACAAGTCAATGAAAAGCACTCTCGAGGTTAAGGTTGGCGTCAGACTGATGGGAACTTAATGCACGTAACACGTGACAGACTGGGAGGAGTCAACGCAGGTGGCGTTGACGCTAGCGTGCGGGGGCGCCCTGTGGGGCCTGCTCAGCGAGGAACTCGTCCAGCACGCGGATGATGCTGCAAGCCTCGGGGAAGCCGGCGTGCTCGGCTTGGGCGTTCTGCAGCAGCACATCCCCGTTACCACAGCCCTGCAGGAACAAGCAGCAGCGGAACAGAGCGTAGTGACTCATCTCAGCCTGCCGGATGAACCGCTTCAGACTGTTCATGTCCTGGATGGCCTGGAGGCGGGGTTGGGGGCAGAGAAGGGTGGATTAAAGACTATGCAGATGACAGGTGCCAATAGGACTGAGACCGTGTTTAGGATCCTGTAGAAGGATCTGTGGGATGTATGTGACGGTGCTTATCTAGCGTGCATCTCTCTGCCCACCTTGAGTTTGAAGTTCTCCAGGATCTGTCGGAGGAGGAAGGGGTTAAAGCGCTCTGCTGCGTTCAGGAAAGCCTGGATCCATTCATCACAGAAGCGGTTACTGACTGTCGGAGGAAGAGAGGACGGAGACCGTGTTGCTACGGCGTGTGTTTGAGAGGCAAGGAGGCGTTTAAGTCACACTACACACCTGTGTTGGGCCATGTGTGTGTGTGTGTTCAGAGAAGCAGCACTACCCATCTGTAGATAGGCACTTGTCAGGCATATGAATGTATGTGTGGGGTTAACCAGACAGTCCCACCCACCGGTGTTGGAGAGTGTGGGGGGGCTGGTGGAGCAGTCTATGGTCAGGTCGCTGGGTGGGTCCTCTGAGATGGCCTTACACAGGGAGGCCGTGGTGGTGTCTTCCTGGACTAAACCCTGAAGACTGGCGGCCTTGATGAACCTGACAACACAACACAATAAAGGGTTGCAGGCGTCAGCGCTGTTATCACAAGGTGTTTACACTTTCGCATCTTACGGAAAATAAGCCGCGGCTTGTACTCCGATTTTACAGTTTTCTTGTGCGGCTTATATTTTGAAGCGGCTTATAGTCTGGTTTTAGAACAAAAAAGTGGCTTTGTCTCAAGATCTCTACAGACGGTGCAGCTAATTTAATTCTCAACACTTGAACGGGGGCTTATTACTTGAAAGAGGAATGATTCGTAATGTAAAAGTGCATATTATATTCCAGTGCGGCTTGTACTCCGATTTACAAACTCAAAGTCCTCATTCTGGGGGGGTGCGGCTTATACACGATGCGGCTTATTTTCCATAAAATACGGTTGTGTCAAGAGTAGTGTTGGGGTATACTATAATAGAGTTAGAGTATAGTAACCGCTTTAGAGTTTAGAGTAATGTAACTCACCTGGCCACATCAGCTTTGGTGCTGTCATCTGTGTTAATGACGTCCACAGGTGTGTGACTTAGAGCCTGTCATAAAACAGCATAGCGCTGTGAACAATGTCAAACTTGGCACTACTGTATACAGTTGTAAAGTGTCACCTCAGCCTTGACATGGACCATTTTCCACTCATGACCACTGGGTAAACACACCAACAATACATTTGGTATGAGATTAAGTGATCTGTGTTGAAACTGGGTGAACCCTTTGCATTTTGACAGATGTAAACAATCCAGTAGATGTCTGGGATGCGATCATGTGATTGTCCACTATTGTTTTCACTTCCTTGTTCACATTTGTTTTGGCAACACGTACTGTAGTACGTTGTGTTGAATCAACAGCAAGTGTATGGAAAGAAATGCATGGTGACAAGAGGGCTCCAAGAGTAGTGGATCAGTACTCCAATGACTCATCTTGGGTTATCTTATGCTCGCTCACATAAGCTACGACAAGGGGTTAATGGTGACTCACGGCATGTAACAGGAAGCTGATGCTTCCTTGGACCAGCTGAACCACTCGGTGCATGTGCATGACGGACTCCTCGTACCACCTGCTCAGGTAAGGCCGCACTTCTGTCTCCAGATTCTGCAGCTAAGAGGAGGTGGGAAGATGAGCGACCTAAGACAACCAAAAAACAGATAGAGCAGTGGCACAGTGTTGCTGTTTACTGTACCTCTGGTGTCTGTAGGCTGCTCTGTATGCCTTGCACGTATTTGTCCAGCTCCAGTCTGAATGTATGAGCCATTAAGGAAAGCATTGAGTCTGACCATTTATTCCATCATCAGTTGTATTTTGGTCTTCATTCAAACGTATTGAATCCACAGAACCACCAATGTCTATGAGCCTGTGAAGGATATAGGTTGAGGCCTTTCTCCGACCCTCCCATGAGACACACGACATAGCCGTTTCCGTCAGCGTCGGGCTGTTCAGGGGACCTCTCTTGCTCCAGGAGGCAGCAGTAGCAGCCCACAGCCTGCTCCGGAACACTGGGGAGGGGCACCACGTCATATCATTATTAGAGGAACATCCATGGCTTCAGTATCCCTACACTTGGATCTCATATGCAGTGTAAAATTAATACAGGGACTGATTTGGAATGCGGCCCCAAGTAGGACATCACCTGAGCTCCACAGTGGCGATGTTACCCATGCCCCCCAGCAGGGCTCCTTTGCTCAGCCTCCGCGAGATGTAGCATCTCAGCTCAGGCTCCGCCTCCGACGGCAGGCTGCTATCTACTAGGGTCAGACTGTGGGAGGGGTAAGAGTTAGTTAATATGAGTTAGCGGGCAGCCATGGCCAATGAGGTGGAGATCAAAGGCAGCCGATGGTAAAAAGCCACATCCACACCATGGCTAGATACAGAGAGAGCAAGTCTCCCAGTTCCATTTCTGAGTCGCAGAGTGTACTGTTCTTATTATAAACTCCAAAGGAGGTAAGTAGGTAGACTTTGTGACTCAGTACAGCCATTACACCAAAAGCAGACAAGACACAGCTCTGTCGTTGATTGGATTCCAGCAGCCCGATGGATACACCAAAGCACGACACTGAAAGCCACAAAAGTACGATTACTACAGCGACGAGAGTGGGACCTTTGGTTACCTAAAGTCCTCCTGACTGGTAGTGGACTCTGTTCTTCTCTGGCTCCAAGCCACATTGTCTCCAGTTGCCTCAGATCTAGACAATCGATAGTTAACTCACGACTTGGTGGACATTGGAAAACAAATGGCCTGCACTGTGCAGGTCAAAGGTTGTGTCACATTTTGGACGTTGTAAATGCATGTTTGTGTCTTGACAGACTACCCAACTTGTTGGCATTATTTGAACATGCAAGCCAAATAAAACGGACAATGTATTACAATATTCTCATTTGTACTACTGTTGCACATCTGTCTTTTTATTGATCGGAGTTAAAAAACGATTCAATAGGGAGTCTACGAAGACATATCTACACACATTACGTTTAGCGTAGACGTTTACCTCGGAATAAGACGTGTGCATGCATAACCTTTGCATATATTGGACCAAAAGCTACTAGGTTGCACAGATAAAATATGCAAACATAACGTAACGAAAGATAAGAAAGACAACTCGATGTAACTTGATAGCAAATTGGCCTAGAAATCCTAGTTTGCTGGGCATCTTACCTGGTGCCTTGGTAAAGGTAAATGGTGTAGTAACAGTTCAGTTGTTTTTGATTATATCCTGTTATCTCTTCATTGTCAAAATCATCCTTTTCGTCCACGTCAATTGAATCCTGAAAGGAGGAGGTCTGAGAGGTAAACATTATTCCTTGACACGTAGCTTCAAGAAATATAGTGGAATGCCGTTTGATATTTGTAGGACGCAGGTTTAGACCGGAAAAAATAATACACACATAATGATTGTGGAAAGACTACGAACAGGTGTTGCAGTGAATTACACTCTTATCCACTCTTCAGTAGATCAGTGATCAGAGTCGGCCATGCGCACTGATCCTCAGTATGTCCGTCCCTTTTCATGATCCGTAATTTGATTGCTACGTACTCACAGTTCCGGACCTATGCAAATATTTGTTATTCTGTAATGATTAAGCATATGGTGATGCTAAATTTTTCAGTGTAGTCACTGAATGTGTATGTATTGCTTTCAACGACACATTGAAAATAGATCAATACAAATATATTTGTCTTCACAGCAATAATGCCCCGATGCCTTGTGGGATGTTGTAGGACTGGTGTACTGTACTGTACGCCATCTTCTGTTCTGTAATCAGCTGTTGTTCTTGTTGTTAGTACAGCAGCTAGCCCCCTGCTTGTCACCTGTAATATAGGATAAACATGGGACGAAAAAAGAAAAAGCAGATGAAGCCGTGGTGCTGGTATCCTTTACCTTTATTCATAATTCATATGTCTCGCGTATATTCATTTAAGTCGTCGGAATATCCTTCCATAATAACGTCGGATCCACACATGCCAGATGAGTTAGCACTTGTTAGCTAGTTGGAGCTAGCTACTCTAGCAAGCTGGAAAAGGGACGGTAATTCATTCATACTGTAAATGCACTGTACTGAAGGTCTGTTGTTTAACAGCAATTTTGTGTGAAAAGCTATGTGTGTTGTTGAGTAGACGAGCTAGCTAACAAATAACGCACACGGTCAGCATCCCAGCCCCATGTGTGACTCATTCAATGTTTTGGAAGTTGCACGGATGAGACAGTCAGACACTCTGAACTAACTTGTATGGAACTTGTACAATAAATTGATTTCAACCGTTGTTTTAACTACTGTTAACTATGAACTATACTGATACAGTATCTTCTTATTTCCTGAACTATGAACAACAGGTATTGTAACAGAGATTTTGATGATGAAAAGATTCTCATACAACACCAGAAGGCCAAACACTTCAAGTGTCACATATGTCACAAGAAACTCTATACTGGACCAGGGTTAGCCATTCACTGTATGCAGGTCAGAATCTCAAATGTTGTTATCTAAACCTATCCCCAGCTCCTCTTTAAAGTTCAAGTTGTTGCTTATGTGATGAATAAAAATGCATGCAGTATGAACAGTAGGATGTCATTGAGTTTATAACGGCTGTTTTTGATGTTGACCCTGATGTAGGTACACAAAGAAACAATTGATGGAGTCCCCAATGCCATACCTGGAAGGACAGACATTGAGCTGGAGATCTATGGCATGGAGGGTATCCCAGAAAAAGACATGGAGGAGAGAAGAAGAGTCCTTGAACAGAAAACCCAAGGTATAAAAAAACAAAACACAAACAGCAATCGCCATGACAAGGATTATCATTATATCATTATATTAACACTTGCTTCCATTCTCGTGAGATCTGTTGGCGTGTGAGTGTGTGACTTAACGCGCTGTGTGTTTCGCACAGAGAGTCAGAAGAAGAAGCAGAACCAGGATGACTCTGATGAGTACGAGGAGGATGAAGAACCTGGCCCCTCCTTCCAGCAGCCAGCCGCCCAGCCCCAGACAGGATACATCCCACCTGTGACCCAGCCTGGCATGCCCCCGGTCCACACTGCTCCAGGGATGCCCCCTGGCAGCTACTCAGGTAGCCCATCACCTACATGTTGCTGGTAGAATGAGAAGCATTGACTTACCATTGGGCTCACTTACACGTAATTCAATGTTTTGTACGTCTATATATTTTGTATTGTGATTATCACAGATAATATTCCTTTTTAACTCACTTTTTCATCTTAGGAATGCCCCCAATGATGCCAGGTGTGCCACCTATGATGCCAGGGATGCCCCCTGTTATGCCAGGCATGCCACCAGGGTGAGTGTTGATTAAGTCCAGTTGATAGTAAATCTTTGGAAAATCATTTTGATATCAGTTCTGTCAACAGTAAGTCAATTAATTTCTCCTCTCTGGTCTTCAGGATGATGCCAATGGGTAGAATGATGCCTCCAGGTCCAGGAATGCCCCCAATGATGCCAGGCATGCCACCAGGTACCCCCCCCCCCCCCCCACACACACACACACTCAATCTCCCATCATCATTCCACCTAAGATAAAGTGAGAAAGTGTACGTATAGCGAGTGAAATCTAATACAAACCCTGTGTGTTCGTCCAGGCATGCCACCTCCGGTGGGGCACCGCCCAGGAATGCCCCACATGCCCCAGGGCCCCCCCACCACAGGCATGCTGAACAGACCTGCCATGCCAGCTGCCTCTGCCCCCCCCGCCCAGCCTGCCGTCACCAAACCCCTGTTCCCCAGCGCAGGACAGGTAAGGAATAATGCTGTTGTGTCGGGTTAACACACCTCTGTAGGCACACTGACATGTTGATGCGCAACAACAGAGTGGTATAAACTGCTCGTGCTCTTATCGTAGTGAGTGCTGTGCCATGCATGTCTTTGACATCGGCGTGGACTAAATATCTTGAGCTAAGTCTTGACCCTCCCCCCCAGCTCTTTCTCAGTAATATTTCTACTCTGTGCTCTTGTCCCCCTGTGCTACAGATGGGAACACACGTTCAGAGCACAGCAAGTACAAGCACAGGCCTGTCGAGTGCAGACTCTCAGTCTGCCTCCTCCAAAGCTACATTCCCTAGCTCTGCGCAAGTACGCGGCTCACTGCCCGCCGCCCCGCCTGCCTGGCACGCTTTGTGAATCTAGTGCTTCACGAAATAGACTGAGGGCATGCTACAAGACAACAACCAAAAACACATCTTCCTTTTGCGCCTAGAGATGTAGATGGCTTGTTCATTTTTAAATGCCGTGAAGCAACTTTCCCTTATGAGAGTGGGATGCTTTCGACTGTCAGCTCCAATAAAAACCTTCCTTTTTAATGAGTCGTCAGTCAGTGACAATGCAGTCCCCCCCCCCATTACAAATCTGCATAATTTTCATATCACTGGACTCATCTTGTTTTCATCTGCAATCAGTGTAAACATGCCGATGTGTACAGTAGAAGAATATTTGACGGTTGTTTTCAAGAGCTGGCACAAGTGTGGAAAACACAGCATGTTGTATGAGTTTGAATCCTGTTCTCTTTCCTGCCATAGCTCATTTGCATCCCTCCCTCCCTCTCACTCTCTCTCCCTCTGTTTCCAGAGTCAGCAGGCCGTTCCAGGGTCTGACTTTAAGCTCCACAGTGGCCCCGCCACCCCCTCTGAGCCCTCCAAGCCCACTTTCCCAGCCTATACTCAGGCCTCTGCCACGGTGGGCAGCCCCAGCCCTGGAGGCATCGTCTCCAAACCCCCCTCTACAGTGACCAGTAAGCCTGCCACCCTCACCACCAGCAGTGCCACCAGTAAGTTGATCCACCCCGATGAGGATATCTCACTGGTAAGTGGCCCATCAGACCCTTGACTTAATTTCACGTAGATTAGCAGCAACTAAGCAAAAATATTTTTTGATTATTGTTACCATGGCCGTTTTGTTGTATTATTGTTGTGCAGATCTTACATATGAATGAAATGTTGAACATTTGATGTTTTCGTGTGTATTCAGGATCTTACTTTACTGTCTTCCTTCTCTTTCCGTCTGGTAGGAAGAGTTGAGAGCCCAGCTGCCACGGTACCAGCGTAACATCCCCCAGCCAGGCCACGTCTCCCCCCCGGGAGGACCCATGATGATCCCCCAACAGCCGGGCCTGAGACACCACATGCATGGTATGCTCCAGCTGCTGCTGGCACTGAAGTCGAGGAGGTCGATGGTGGTGCTACTGTACATTCTCACATCCTTGTATTAATAGGAGTTATGTTCAATTCTTGTCTTCAATGCAGTGTGCATTGGGAGTCTTGAGATATTGAAATGGTTTTGAAATGGTCTTGGCAGTGATAGCAACACTGATCTGAGTTTGAACCAACCAACCGTCTATCTCCTTCCAGGCCAGTACGGAGGCCCACCCCGGGGAATGCCAGGTTACATGCCAGGAGGCATGCCCCCGTATGGGCAGGGCCCCCCCATGGTGCCCCCTTACCCAGGAGCCCCCCTACGGCCCCCAATGGGCATGAGGCCCCCCGTCATGTCCCCTGGAGGCCGCTTCTGAAGCCCACTCAACACACCGCTCTAGGTTTGGACATTCAACCCTTTTCTCATGTCCCGTTCTGCTTCTAGCCAAAACCAGTAATGGTAAACACACATTCTACCTGGTCTATGAAGAAGAGACATACATGAAAAAAAGCAAACAGAACAACAACAAAAAACACATTGCATGGGACTTATTATTTATACCGTAAGTTAACCTGCCTAGACTATGAACTGTTGCAAATCACTCTCTTCTGTGGCTTTTTCTTCTCATGTTCCATTTAGGTGTGTAGAAGTATAGTAGATATGGTTCGTATTATATTGAAGGCCCTGGAGTTACATGAGCAGTACCCATCTATATCAAGGCAAGTTTACGTAAAATACATTACACTGTTTGCATTAGAATCAGTGAGGCCTTCACAGCACACATAGGTGCTGTTGGACTTTGCGTCCCCAACATTGTTTGGTGAGGGCTTCAGATGGCGTTCTATTAATTCACTGTGTTCATGTAGGCTATGTTTTCTCTCTGACCTCCATCTTGAATGCTACTTTAACCCTACATATAAAGTAACCCTATAGGCTCATGTGAACGGGTTCATGTAATGTTATGAAATTGTATTGGAATAAAATGTGCAGAAACCTTATGACTCTTCATTTGTGACCGGAGAAAGGTTTGTACCCACAAGGTTTGTACTCTGATAGTGGATATCACTCAACGTTTAATCATTTGATGTATTATGAACGGTCTTCATACCTTCTCAACTAAACTGAAGTCATGCACCTGTGTAAAACATTGACCCTGTTTCTGCTGATGATCTTTGAATGATAATCTATTATAGCATTTCAGTCGGTGCAACATCAGTCATGCACTCCCCTGAACAATCTCGGCTTTTTCCAACGGACTGTTAAGCACTCAGAGGACATTCTAGTGTATTGTAATGAGTGCTTCCGGGTGGCACTGGCTGTCCTGCTAAACCAAGGATTTCTCTTCTCCCTGTAGCAATGCCCTGGGTGGGGGACTGTCTGAGGCCCTGCCTCAGTGTAGCCCTGGTTCAGCCTGAGGCAAGTCTCACTGTTTTCTGTCTTCTCATGTACACCAGGGGCCCTCACAGCTTACTGGCTGTTGGATCTTCATGTCCCCAAACTTGCAGCAAGTTTGGTGAAGGCCCTTGTTCTGTTCAGTGAGGCAACACACACTGCTCAGGCACAGCAGACTGGCAGAAATTTGAATAAGAATTCATACTTGTAATTTACTATTGAACCAGTAGATTTGGCTCTAAACTATGATTTCTGTTAGATCTTCTAGTAGCTCTTACTTATGAAGACTACTGACCAATGGCTGCCAGAACCGTGAAACAACTTGGTTTGCACCAATTAATCCTGTTTGTTCCATCAGCTATCTTCAGTCCTCAGTTTCTTCATTTGGTTTTAACTTCTAGTGAAGGAGAATCCCCTCCAGTTACAGGTTAGTTAAAGCTGTAAGTACCAGACACAGTGTTTCCTTAGATGTGTGTGTGTGCATGTGTGCAAGAGAGACAACATTCAGGTGACATTCATCTGAATGTTGATCTTTTTCAGCTCACTATATGTGTGATGTGGACTGGTACAGTGCCTTTGGAAACACTTCAGGCCCCTTCACTTTCCAGTTTATTGTGTTAAAACTTAAAATTGATTCTTTTTGGTTTGCCATTACTCTACACACCATAATGACAAATTGACCAAATGTTTTAAATACATTTTTGCTCATTTATTTGAAAAGTTTGTAATGTTTCATTCACAGAAGTGTGAAGACCCTTTGCTATTACTCTAATTACTTTACCTGTAGAAAAGCAACAGTGTTATTTGCAATGTAGTTGTACAGTGTGTCGGATGACTTTCCTAAATTCCATCCTATATTATGTATTGGATACATTTGATGAAATGGTGTATACACAAAATATCATATATTGCACTAAATAAATACTTTCAACATCAGGTGTTTTTTGGTTTCCCTTGTATACTGTGGAGGAATGAAATCTATGCTGCTATTTCATATGTTCGTTGTCTCTGTTACATAAAAAAACTATCAATACTTCGGATATACCAAAATGTGTAATGACAATGCTGAACATATATTCCAAATATAACTAGAGAGGGTACAATTTCTGGGGAAATTGTAGGGTGTGCTTGCTTGCGTCGATTGCACAGGGGTCCGTTTTTGAATGACATTTTTACAACTGATATTTCTGTATATTTTATATAAAAATGCATACTTATTATTTATAAAGATTACATAGATTTAAAAGCATTTTTTTTGTGCTGCTCATTTACAACTGAAAATACGAGTGAAGTGTAGAATTAAATATGATGTCTTCTCATTTCCCCTGCAAGAGGCAGCCTCATAGCTGAATCAAAACGAATAAATTTGGCAGACCGGTGTAAAAATGGACCTAATCTATGACTTAAACGTCCTTTTAAGTTTGCCCTTCTCGTGATATTTTCAGGCATTTAGCCTACTCATATTGCATTAATTAATTAATAAAGAACCCCCTTTGAAGATTATTCTACGACGTTACCGGCAGTAGAAGATGGAATCGCCATTCAAACAGTACCATCTGCTAACTGAAAATATGCCCCCAAAAACGTAAATAAGCTTGACATTTATTTAGTGGAAAATCGTATGGCAAGCCGTTTTATCATTTAACCAATGAATTCTTGATATCCAAAATTCGAATTTTTGATATCAAGAATTCAATTTTGGATATCAAGAATTCCAATTTTGGATATCAAGAATTGCATTTTGGATATCAAGAATTCGATTTTTTTTTCATAATTTACATCTATGCTGAGCTTAAATAAGTGAAACTTTCTAAAAACTTTCTAAATAATAAATGTTAATAAACCTGCTTATTACAAAAAATTCCTGTACAAATCGCCCTTGCAGTAGCCTTGCTATCCCATCTCTTGCAACATGGAAAGAACTCAAAGATTTTCACTGTCGGCGTTTGCGCATGTGTTCACTCTTCAACTCCATTGGTTTAGTTTTAAGTACGCAAATTTGATGCAAATGTATGCTAACTTGATATCCAGAATTGCATTTTGGATATCAAGAATTCGAATTTTGGATATCCAGAATTGAATTGTTGATATCAAGAATTCGAATTTTGGATATCAAGAATTTCATTTTGGATATCAAGAATTCCAATTTTGGATATCCAGAATTGCATTTTGGATATCAACAATTCCAATTTTGGATATCCAGAATTGAATTCTGGATATCAAAAATTCCAATTTTGGATATCAAGAATTCCATTTTGGATATCAACAATTCCAATTTTGGATATCAAAAATACAATTCTGGATATCAAGAATTCTAATTGTTGATATCCAAAATGATTATGGATATCAAGAATTCATTCTTGATATCCATATCCATTTTCGTGACGTTAGTGACGTAGTGACGTTAGTAACGTCAGTGACGGTGGCTAGCAAATTAGCCACCGTTAGCTTCACTTTTCGCCACAAAAACGTAACTTGAGCCTAAACCATGCAACGGAACGTAATTCCCAATAGAAGCAACTCAATCGCTACCAAGACGAAACTTTTGACACCTAGGTTGTCTATGTAGGCCAAATATTGACTGAGTTTTAGGGGGATAAAAGAATAATAATAATAATATATATGTGAGAGAACAAAGGTTGTGCCTTTGCCGAAGGCAAAGCACACCCAATTAATGCTTCAGATAAAATAAGTAATGATAATGATGAACTTATATTCCAAATGTATGATTATGCACCAGAATGTGACTGTCTGTGAAAGTAAGAAGAGGGCCATATGCTCAGGAGAATGTATCCTTTCGTGAGAAGAGGAATGCAATAAGTCAGCGTACTGGCAGGGAGGGGTGCACGGGGTGATATGATTTGCTGCAGAGAATTTGGAAGTCAAGGCCGGTGAGAGGTACCGGATAGGGGAGGCGAGATGACCACATCATGGGACAAGGAGAAGGTACAATGGGCCTCACAACTCTTGAGAGTCAACACCAGGTGATAAGAAGAAGATTCATTAGGCCACACAACTCTGTGGGTCTAGAAGAGGAGACAGAACTGGTTTTAGGCAGAGGAGAATGTTTCCTTTTGCACCTGGACATCAAAGGTCTGATGATGTCTGTCAAGCAGCAGACAAAGAAAAGGCAGTGGAAGATAACAGCCATCACACCTGGATCACTTAATTTTGAAGGTCAGTAAAGAATATGAACAGTAAAATGGTGAGCAGCTGCTGGTACTACTTCATAGCAGTCAAATATCCATTCCCTAACTATACAATAAGACCATACAATTGACATAGGTATGAGCAACGTAATTTTGTTGTTGTCAATTAGCCCTACAGAACTTGTTGAGATCCGTATAATGTTCTTAATGTTCCAAAATGTTGATGTCTTTTAAGTCAGGGTTTTTTTAAAGTCTGGTCATAGTGGCATATAAACTGGTTATACAATGGCTGAGTTTAATGACACTAATGATTACACCTCAAATAAAGTAGTAGAGTAATAAATTGAGAGACATGTATTAATTTTGCTTGTAATCTTGTAATTTTCCTTTTCCTTTAAAAAACAAAACAAAAAAAGAAACGTTAAAAAAGTCCCTCAGCTAAGGAGAAATAAAGCCCTCTGTTGCATAGTCAATGAAATATTAAATCATTTATAACAATGAAAGATATTAACTGATGTAGGAATTTTTACTTCAGAAGGATTTGGAAAAAAAAAAAATAGAATGCCAAAAAAATAGAGACAGAGACGGAATATCTTTCAAAGTCAAGATGGCTTGAGAGGTTTATTCAGCAATGCAGCAGTGGTACAGGAAGACAAAAAAAGCTAATGATTCAAAAGATAACACTTTATATAGTCTAAATGAGGAAAATCCCCCGCCCTGCATAATACTATTTCCCAATGTTTTTCAAAGTTTATCACCCATACTGTCCAAGGTGAATCACCCTTCCCGACATGTGTGCTCACTCAATATCTGGCTAGGTCAACCTGACTTGCACTCCTGATCTTCGTTTTCACTCCCCTGATGGACATAGTTTCTCAGAACAGCAGTAACCCAAACATAGGGCCTTCAAATCTGAGCTTTCCCAGCTGTTACCCCATGGCTCCTTCCCTTCCCTTTGTTCTTGGTAAGATGTTGTTCACTCCCAGACTCATATCAACTCCTTTTGAGACATAAGAATACATAACAGTCCCAGATAATGCTTAGTCACCCTGGCCCCCCTTACTCCTTCGAGAATGTTCGAAAATGTTCTTCCTAACCTCTACATCACCCTGTTAATCAAGTTTTGGGCCACCACAATGACATGGAAACGTTTTATAATTGCATCAGAGCTAGATATTCTGCTGTGAAAACATTTTGCTCTGGTAATTACTTTGTGTATTATACTTAATTATTATTATTCCCATCATAACTAAAAAGTTTCACTAATGTGATTTGGGTTAATAATAGAGAAATATATGTTACACGTTGCCTACAGCTGTCAAGTCAACTTCATGTTTATAGTCAAAATTTACTTCTGACTGAAAATGCGTTGCTGAACATATAACTGATATTTAAGGAACACTAAGGTAATTGCCATGACATAGCTTAATGTGTTTGTATAAGATGTACCTAGTTCCTTTCACTATTTGGGGTTCATGTAAATGAATGTGTTAAAGAACCATTAAAATCATTAGACAATTAATTGTTCTCTTTGAAAATAACAATAATAAACAAGTATAAGGTGTGATTGCCAGAAAACTAAATAAAGTTCACTAAAATTGTATTTTATTTTAGGGTAAGGCATGTTAATGTGAGTGCACAATAATAATACACACATTTGAATTATATTGTACATATAAAGGTAGGTAAATCATAAATGATTAAAATAACAATGTAAATATTGTTGTATTTCATCCACAGACAGTATTCACAACATTTGCCTGACCAGTCTTTCAAAATTTAACAGGTTGGTTTTGTCAACATTAATAATAATAATAAGACTTTATTTATATAGCACATTTCATACAAGAATTGCAGCTCAAGGTGCTTTACATAAAATCAATAAAAACATTACAAGTAATAAAAGTAATAAAACCCTTCTGAACACAGGCCGCAGTCTTTGCGGTAATCCAGAACACACAAGCCGCAGTCTTTGCGGTATCTCGAGCCACAGTCTTTGTGGTTTCCCAATGTAAATAAAATTGTAACTCAACAAAACACAAGCCGCAGTCTTTGCGGGAATCCAAAACACACAAGCCACAGTCTTTGCGGTATGTCGAGCCACAGTCTTTGCGGTATCTCGAGCCACAGTCTTTGTGGTTTCCCAATGTAAATAAAATTGTAACTCAACAAAACACAAGCCGCAGTCTTTGCGGGAAGCCAGAACACACAAGCCGCAGTCTTTGCGGTATCTCGAGCCACAGTCTTTGTGGTTTCCTAATATAAATAAAATGTTACTCAACAAAAACACAAGCCGCAGTCTTTGTGGTTTCCTAATATAAATAAAATAGAGAGGTTTTAAGCTGTCTTTGGAAAATGGCTGTTAATGTTTGGAAAACATTAACACAATGACAGTACAGTTTTACAATGATTACTCTAACTTAAGAAATTAAATGTACTGTAATGGTTCTGCACACATTAACAAAAGTATGAACTTTCTTGTTTTGTTAACAAAGTATCTGACACAATTGTCTTATTTTCAGCTTGCCTATTTACTAATCCTTTGCTTAAGATGAGTATTGTTCCTTAATCTTTTTCACACAAAAACACACTTGACATTTATTTATGATGAAGACTATACAAATATTTTAAAACAGTATGAAGAGACAGACGTGTCAATAACATCATCCTGTTATGTTACTGGCCTCTCAAAATACTAATAATGTACATACATAATAAACTCAACACGTGACTCATGACTGCATATTATGATTGAGTTCCATTTTGCTATTCTTCTAGTCTTGAATGTCTGAATACTAGTTTTTTTTCAACTCTGAAAACGCACTGTTATGTGCGTGCCACCACATGCCACATCCTCTCCTTTCATCTGCTCACATCGGAGAGTGCAGGTTTTCAGTGCTGGTCTCTGCCTACTTTTTCCATCAGTCAAAACTCTTTACAAACTCACAATGTCTATGAGTAGAATGGTAATGCAAGTCAAACGCAGCTTTGTGACCTTCCTTACTTTTATGATCAGTAAATTACAAATACCATCATCCTTTGTTGACAACTGTATGTTCACTGTATGATACAGGAGTTCACCCAAATTGACTCCTCATTTTATACTATAGTGTCCAAATCCTCATTTAGATTATATGTTTCCTACCATCGATTATGAGCTAAATTTGCTCAAATATTTTCCTATTATTGCCGATCTCACTGATTACTAAAACTATATTATATATTGGCTTAATAGTGTAAGTACTCTATAATGAGCAGTTGATGAATGTATCACTGGCACGTTGTTATTGTGAACCTTACTTCACTTGGATGTCAAAAGCAACTGCTCCATCAAAAGAAAAGCCAAGATAGAAAGTTACGTTTTCATTAGAATTTGGTAGGGAAGCTGAATTTCGAGGAAACACCCTGATCTTGCTCCCCTTGGTATTGGCTCGAACAAACAGGTGGCCACCCTCTGTCCATCCTTCCACTCGCTTTAGCAGTTGCACAACTTCAGGATTTGTCCATACCTCCCCTCCAAGCCATTTTAGCCTTCTTTCACTGATGGTTCCTTTTATTTGCTTTTCAAGTGCACTTCTGTGTACAATCTTGTAAAGTCCCATAGCTTTCCCCAAAAAGAAGTGGGTCACTATTCTTCTATTTCTAAGAGGAACATTCGTAATTTTATGCTCAAATAGTTTCTGAAGTGCATCAATTGCTGACATAAGGACCTGACTATTAGCTGAATTGCGTTCCTCATTGTTTGTTGCAGGCCAGAATAGAATGGAGACAAGAAAAAGAGCACTTGCTGATGATGTATATTTCCCCTCTAAACTGAATCTCAAACAAAGCTTTTGAAGTTTCTCAAGAGTGAGTAGCTTTGATGAACCAGGCCAAGTGCAGGCAAGAGCTACCTGGCATAAAAGGAAGTTAACAAGCTCTGTCTCATCAAGGTCATTTCTGTTTGGGTTTTCTGGGTACATGCTAATTATTTCCTCAAGCTTTTTACCAGTTCTCTCTGTCATAAGATCATTGAGCAAAGAGAAGATTGATGTTATATTGCCTCCACCAAGCTTATAAGCTCTCATTTGTCTTTGGAAAGACGTGACTCTTTCAGAATGGGTGCCTACATCTGAAACATGGCAGAAAAGGTTGGCATAAACGGCACACTTCCTTGTAAGCCATTTTCTAGGATTGTGTACTTGTTCAGGTTCTCTTGTATCAAGTTCCTCATCCTCCTCACTAATGTCTTTTTGAAAGTAACTGAGATCTTCAGAAATGCACTCAAGTGCATGATACATACTCTTCTGCAACCCTTTTAACAAGCCATGGAACTTCTGCCAGGGTTTTTGAACAGTCTCTGGTATGTAGTCTGTTAGTAAGTAATTCATAAGTTCAGAATTTCCATCCTTTGTTGCAAAAACATTAACCATTGAAAGCAGTTTTAGCAGCCTACATCCAACATCTACTTCCCCATAGTATGAGTTGTTTAGACTGACTGTCTCTTTTTTGGGTGCCTTCTCAGAGGCACGGAAAGCAGTTATTCCTTTCAGAGCAATATTTATGACTTCAGAGACCTTTTGAGGTTCCAATTCTTGCTCTTCAAGAGTGTCATGCAAGTGGTAAAACCACTTTTTGTACACCTGTCCCAGTGTGTCAAGGACAAATGTATCATATGGAAGTTGGGATTTTGCTTCCTCAGCCCAATGCAGGGCTTCTTCAAATCTTGTGTAACTGTAGAGCAAACGAGCTAGCTGTTGGGCTACAAATGCATCTTTGCCCAAAGCAGCATAGGCGGCTTTTAAAAGATCAACAGCTTTTTGAACTCCTTCTCTTTCAGTGATGACTTTTTCAATCAGTGGAGAGAATGTACTGTTCACATTATCACCTTTGCTTATTTTGTTGCGTCTGATGAAGAGAGTTCGAATGAACTTTAAAAACGGGTCTTTGGCGAACTTGTGCTCAATTAGCACTTTGTCCTGAAGTAAGTCCATTGCTATTTCACTCTGGGGTCGATTGGTAGAGAGCTGCCTCAGAATTTCTTTGGCCACGAGTGGATGGATTATGCGAATTGATGAGATCTGTGTGCTCTCTCTGAAGTGAATAAAAATAAGGCGGGCTTCTTCACTGAGAGAATCAACAAATCTGTAGAACCTGGTTTGTTCTACAAGCATACCTATGCCAAGTGAAGCCTCACAGTGTGACACAGACATGTACGAGTCGTGAATGTAGCAGTTTAACAGTGCAACAAATCTGATAAGTCGAGTAATGAGAGATGAATGATCAATTTTGTGTAGTAGATTCTTCACAAAGTCCTCAATGTAACTTCTTTGAAACCCATCACTCATCAACACAAAGGTGAGAATAAAGTCTGGTTTAAACTGTAGCTTTAATAGCTCTAGTTTTTTTGAGAAAAGAGTCTTCTCATCCTGTGTAAGCCTGTGTGTAACAGCAACAGTCTGGGATGGTAATGCTCTGCACATCCTTTCTGGATCATGACATCTTTTGCAAGTTAGCAGGACAAAACATAGCAGAGAGGAACTTATCTTCTTGGTTGCTATGGCATTGCCTAACTCCCGCCTTACATCATCCAGGTAATCATCATTGCAATCCTCCAACAGCAAGAGCACTGGGAGAGCACGGTTTTTGTCTTTTTCTTCGTATTCTCTGAGGCTCAAAGCATGCTCACAAACAGTTGTTATTTCATTTGATTGTTTGACAACTGCAGAACGAATTTTTTTTCTCCAACTCCAGAGGATCTGTCGAGCTACTGTACTCCCTCCACTGCCAGGATGGTGACATATCTTTACACTCTCTATGGATCGTTTGACGTTGCTACTCTGTACAATACCCTCAAGAATGTCATTTGTTTGTCTAAATGCATCTCGCTGAATGGACTCCCCACAGAGTTTTTTGTCGGCAAGCCACAGATTCATCCAGTCTATCTTCCCACCTTGATAAAAGTGTTGTTCAATGTCTTTAATTTTTCCTTCATCCATCATCTCTAAATTTGTGTCATCACATTGGTCAACACTGACAATTTCCAAGGAATGGAGCATGTCCTCATCGACAGATTTAAGGTCGCACAACCCTCCTTTGATGACAGGCAAGCATCTTGTTGGCCTATTAACTGAAAGCTGAACACTTTGAACAGAGGTGTTTACATGACTCCAAGACATGTCAACAATGCTTATTTCATTGAGTGTAGTTATGCTACAAGATGTCTGGGCTAAGTTTGACCACTTTAGGTAGTTTTCCCTAGATTCAGATATGACTGTCAAATAATCATGACCACTCATTTCTGAGTAGAATTCATGAAATGTCTCAACAAGTGGCTGCTCCACCTCAGACATGAGTAAAAAAATCACGACAAATGAGCCTTTTGGCAGGATTTCATTGCAGATAACAGACACTGCCTTTTTCAATTGTTTTTTCTTAGTTTTGATCCACGTTTTGTCATCAAGGGTCTCCTCACCACCGTCAAAATCACTCCGTCCATTGCAGAAAATCCAGCTTGTCCTGTCACAGAGTTGCAATTGCTTCATTAAGTCAGCTGTACTCAAATCTTTTATGTAGTCATGCAGAAAGTGAAGGTTTGCAGCATGTTTCTCCTTATACATTGCACAAAGACCAGATGTCTTGGAGTCTGGGTCAAAGTCAAACACTGAGAATATTTTCATGTGAACCAAGAAGTCAATGCTCTTGAGATGTTCAGGTTGAAATTTGTTTGTTACAATTATGTAAAACAGTGAATTATCCATGCATTGAGTTCCACCTGTCAATAGTATAGAGAGATTTCTTTTTAGATCTTCATTACAGACAAAGATTGTTTGATCGACTGATAATTCATCCACTTCTCTCTGTTGATCTTTCTCCTTCAATCCATGAATAAAATCTACAAGGTCATCGTCAGGTAAACAAAGTGTATTAGCTCCAATCCTCTGATAGAAGGCTTTGTCTTCATGTTTTAGCTTCATGTCCTTCATGTCTAGATACGGAATACAAACACTGTACAGTTCATTTTTCACGACACTTGCTTGTGGAACAATGTCATATTCAATGACAAATCTTTCCTCACTGTCATCTGTGTCAATCACCTCAATGAACTTTGGATTTCTTATGCATTTTCTTGCATCAACCTTTTGTTTTGTTTTTTTGAAGCAGTTTTCAATGTAGTCTAATGCATCTATGAAGTCTTCTTTATCTCTAACAGGTATCCCTATGATTTCACCATGTTTATGGATGCCTGTAACTTTGTCCATGATACCGAAGTGAATTGTGCCGTTAGCTCGCATATTCATGCATCCACATCCAAATCGAAGTACCTCACGGGCAACTTTAATTTTCAGCTTTCTTGATTCTAGTTTGTGGGCATTCTCTAGAGACTTGTACTCGTGACATGGAACTATCATGTTGTCATTACCAGTCTCAGGTGGAAGTACTTTGTGTTTTACGTATCTGAAGTTTTTGTCATCTTCACAAAATGTTCTATACTCATGACAAGGCAATGCTCCTATGTGTGATTCATTATTGGGGTGATGGGATTGCAGTGCCTTTTTTTCATTTTTGTTTTGAACTTCCTGAGTGGACACCCCCGCAGCACTTAATTCAGATGTTTCTTCACCATTTCTTTGTGCATTATGTCCTCCTTGAGGACTGTTTTCTTTCTGTACTTTAGTTGGTTCTGGCATTAATAGCTCATCCCTTTTTAGCAGTAGATGCTCAATTTGGGCACTTCTCATTGAAATGGTCTGAGAGAGGTATTTTCTTTTCAGGCCTAATAAGATAGGTCCTGTAACTTCTTCTTCACATAGTTTTTGAATGTACTTTTCTTTTATTCCAATGGATTTCAACCAGGTGCTTACATGCGATTCTGTCCATTTGCTGCAGGGCCATTTCTTCCACTCTGTAGAGAGAAAACTCAATTTTAGACATTCAAGCATTTATTGTTCTGATTTGAACCATCTTTGAAGAGTCATTTAAAATGTTAACTTTTAACACAAAATGTTTTGTGATTTTCCTCTTTGATAGACAACAATACCAATATCAATATAAAATTTGTTTTGTATGTGATTTTATCGCTTTTGATAGTAATCTTTGTGATGCTCATAGAAATATGTTTCTTGAAGCTAGGCATTGATTTCCAACCAACCCAAGGACGTGCAGGATGAGCTGTTGATGCAGATGTAAACCAAGCCCCCACCCCTAGCCCTCAGCTTGAAGCAAAGTCTCTGATGGATCTTGGTGATATTGCATTTAAATGCTCCAGTTAAAATATCCAAAACTATCTCCCCCAATAATTTATTTTATGTTCTCGAAACAGGATCCAATGAAAACTTTTTCATAGACTAGTTTTTGCCAATAAAGACCATCAATCACTCCATTATGGAATCCTTTTGAGCGGCAGGATATGCTCCCAAGACCATCCCTGTGTGCCAGATCACAAGAGTATTTAATTAAAATGGGCACTGGACTAGTTATGATAAAAGCTCTACTCAATGCTGGACTATATCTACCCAAACACTGGGTTGAGCCTGTTGGGTCACAGTTGAAACAATGCAGATTGTACTCCTTCTCTCTTTCACTACCACGTTCAGTGTTGCTAACTTAGCAATTTTGTTGCTAGATTTACCAACTTTTCAGATTACCCTGGCAACTTTTTTTAAAACAGTACCTATAGCAACACTATTTTCTTAAAAAAAATTATCTGGCACTTTTAGCAACTTTTGAAAAGTGACTCAAATGCTCGAATTTTCCCTCTCAATGACACAAATAATTTTCTATGTCACACACTCAGTCAAAACAAGTGCCTGGCTGTAAAGGTGCACTGTGAGTGCTCAGCTCGTACACAGGCAGCAGCAGGCTAGCAGAAATTTACTGAAGCAACAATGTGTAAAAATATCTGATCATATAAAATGTTTATATTACTTTTACGAATTAAAATATTGGATAATAAACAAACAATTGTCAAATCATATTTTTTGCTGGGATGGCCAGTCAATTTGAGTAAGTTATTGTACAGTATTACGTAATGATGTAATCACTCAATTATGTCGTTTAGCTACTTTAAGCAACAAATCGACCTCCCTCTAGCAACTTCCCATACAAATGTGTTTTGGCAACAGTGATCACGTCACCTGGTACTTAGCAACACAGCAAATTGTTTACTTTAACACACCTGCTGGTTCATCTGCGGCATAAACTTAATTTTGTCAACGTGACTATTAAGTTATAGCAGTCTTTTCCTATACAGCAGGGCCCACATGCACGGCTGGGGCAAATGTAGTTAATTTAGCTACTTACCCGCTTTTATACCTATCAAGTCCTTACTGTAGCGACAGCAGAAATACCAATCGTTAGCCAAGCATTTATTTAGTTTAGTGTGGTTTTAATGCTATTTTCTGAGATAATCAACTTAATTTTCAGCTTTCTTGATTCTAGTTTGTGGGCATTCTCTAGAGACTTGTACTCGTGACATGGAACTATCATGTTGTCATTACCAGTCTCAGGTGGAAGTACTTTGTGTTTTACGTATCTGAAGTTTTTGTCATCTTCACAAAATGTTCTATACTCATGACAAGGCAATGCTCCTGCTTCTTACGATTTTCTAAAAACAAATAAAGGGTGTGGAAGTAGACCAGAGATTATTAGAGTAATCTAGTGTAGGTTTGATATTTTTATATTCCATAGGGAAAACGTTTTTACATTTAATGTGGCTTTAATGCTATTTTTTGAGATTTGCTCTTTATTTATTTAGAGAAAGGGGCCTGTGCCCCAGTAGATATGAGTAGGCCTCATTTTCTTCCAAGCTTGCTGCAAGAAGTGTGCAACACAATGCACTATACAAACTTTCCTTCTATACGTACAGATCAGGGATGCAAGTTTGATATTAGCTTTGGCAGGGACATGAATAGTTAATGCAACTCAATTCTGACTTGCGTGCCTACACCTGGACTTCTGTGTGCCACTGCAGTGGCTATTATAGCAAGCACATGCGGACATGGAATTCTGCAAGCACGCTTCAGTTTGTGTTTTCGGTTCAATTGTGTAGATTTTACAAGCGTTGACTGGGATAGGCTACTGCTTTTCTTTTATCTGGGATTAGCAATATAAATGAATGCACTGATTAATAAAGTCAATTGGTAAAACTCTAATTGGAGATTTAACTGGGGCACAGCAGATTTATACTGGGGCACATGCCGCAGTAAAAAGAGTCTAGCGGCACCCCTGTAGGCCAGACAATATTATAAATATAGTTGAAAGGAGTAATTATGGGGCCAAGCGCAAAAAAAGTGATGAGCTAAACAAGCAAGGCAAAACAAATGAAAATATATAATCTTTTTTTTATTGCATTATAATTTTTGACCACAAGGTCAAAAATTCATGGCAGTCTGCCAAAGACGAATACCGAGTTTTGTAATAATAAGCCAATGCGTTCATTAAATCTTTCCTTTCACAACAACATTTTTGTTGAGACACAAGACCAATCTTGTGATTTTTGGTCAAACTGTTCAGAAGTTATAAGCAAAAAAAAGCAATTTGTCGTTGTTCCTGACCAGTGATGCTGTGCTGAAACTTTGCAAGTAGCCTACCCTTAAGTCATGTTTGTGATGACATTTACCAAGTTACGTCTCCATACGGTAAACCATTGCAGAGATATAGCCTCACTTCCACTTTGGCGTGGTCTTTGTAAAAAACGGTTTGAGTAATCAATTTGAATTCCATACATTTTTGTTGGCATGCTCTGAAGATGAACTGATTTGACTTTTGTGAAAATTGCACACTACAATGGCATAAGAGGAGTCTGAAAAAGTAGTTTTTTTTGAAAATTCTAAATGGCTCAAAAGGCAATGACGTCATAGGGTGCAGTTGAATCGTCTTGATCCAAGGAATCCACATTTATCATTTGGAGCAAGGCCCTAATCATATATTGGGGGGGGACACTTCCCCCCCAATATTCAAATCTGGTCAAAATGTCCCCCCCAATATATTGATATAAAAATATAAATAAAAATATAAATGTGCTACGCTACGACAGGCAACCACGCAGGGGCGATTCTAGGATCAGACCTTTAGGGGTGCTCAGCCCCCAATAAGAATGTGCAAAATTAAGAGGCTAGATCTATGTAGAATCTGAGCTCTTGTAAACAATGTCATGTTTTTTTAACCATAAATAATTTATTTGTATAGCATACATCATTAAAAAAAAATTACAAACAGGATTACCTGTGTTGAATTACCCCCCCCCCCCTACCCACTTTGGTTTTAAAAAGGTGAGTCTCACCTAAAGGTGAGGAGTTTGCATGCCTGTAATAAATCCCAAATTTCACTGGATAACAATTAAAACCTTTATGTATTATTATGCAAAATATTGAATGAATGAAAAAACAAAGGATGTCCCTTTCTTCATGAACTACCAGCATCAAATTATAATAAACATTAAGATTTTTATTTTTTATTATTATTATTTTTAGGGGTGCTGAGATGAAATTTAGGGGTGCTTGAGCACCCCTAAAAAGGGTCTAAAATCGCCACTGCAACCACGCATGCTGTCTGAAATTATCATAACAAATTTAAATAGTCCCCCCCAGTGTTGACTCCATGGCTACGGCTTTGATTTGGGATTATAGATTAGAGATTGAACCAACATTTACAGTCGGGTCAAGAGCATTTATGACCCGAAGTGCAGTAATAAAATGCTAAGAAGTATTCTCTCTTTGAGAAAACGTGTCACCCCTAGGGGAAGTTCTTTTGGAATTCACGAATAGAAAATATAAATTGGACATAAATTCTGTATCCCCAACAAAGAGATGTGCATCTAAGAATTCTACGTAAAATGTACTCTACAAATGAAATCATAAAAAATTGGGCAATAATGAGTTTACTTAAAAAAAAATGCCCTTTTCAGTTTTGGGTTGACTTTTATACAATTTCTTTACCTCCAAATTTAATTAAGATATTGTATTAACATTACATTATGTAATTTGTTATCTGTCTCACTGAGATTACTTTTTTTTAAATGCCCTTTTCAGTTTTGGGTTGACTTTTATACAATTTCTTTACCTCCAAATTTAATTAAGATATTGTATTAACATTACATGATGTAATGTGTTATCTGTCTCACTCCAATTCTAATGTAGAATATAGGGAATGTGTTTATTTGAATGGCTAAATACTTTATTCATAAATGTGAATTTTCATCAACAGTGCCTATTTATTCATTTTCTACATGACTAAGTACCTCATTAGAACACTAAAAACAATGCACAATGAAAAAAGTGTAAAACTAGTTTAATTGTATGAATCCATTTAAAAAATATATTATAACTTGTGCCTCAATTTTTTGCTGCTGAATGTTTTGTATGTGCATTTATAGAGGCATATTTTGCCATTTAATTAACATTTTATTTTAGTAATTTTCTTTCTCGTTGTATATTGTTTAATCTGATCTTGGAGATTTTTCTCACCCAATGTTCATTGCTGAAGCGATTGTATCCACTGATAAGGAATCCAATGATACCTCATTTTGGCTAATCGATCATATGGTTAACGCACCTCCAATTTTGACCCATTGGTGGCGCTAGAGTGCTCAAGTTGTAGACATGAAACTTACTGACAAGGATCAGGACACTGTCCCCAATGAGTGTGCCAAATGTAAAAACTTGTTTACCATACTGTTCTATGGGCTGCCATAGACTCCCATGGCAGAATAATAATAATAATAAACCTAACAAAAACAATAAGGGGCGAGCAGCAAAGCTATGTTTGGTGTCCGTTTGTCTATGTAGCTGTTGAAGCTATGTCTATGTAATCTGGTGTCCGTTTGAAGTTTTATATCATATATTAATCAATATTGTAAGAGACACAATATTTTAAAACTGTAGTCGTTTGAACCTGGTCCCTAACGTGTCGCAGCACACTAGTGTTAATTTGAGACGAATGTCAAATGTCTAATATGAAACCAACTTCACCTCGGTTCCTAATGTAGGCTACAGTAACTTTTAGAGTGCCACTGATATTAACTTGGGGGGTGCAATATTGAATTGTAACATTGACATCATTATCGGCTACTCTTTTGTAGGTAGCCTATGTTCTAGAATAAATGTTTAAATGTCAGATGCTCACCCGAGAAAGGCGTTTAGTAGGCCTATTTGCAGTGTGTGTGAAAGGAATGTGAAAATGAATTAGGCATCATCGGAAATCCCTAGGCAAAATACGAGTTCCCCCCCATTACCACCGTAGTGTTCCTCAAAAATTGCTCTTGAGAAATGTATGTAATAATCCCCCCCAAAGTAGTCTATATATGAGATTTTCGCCCCTGGAATAGGCCTACTCTTGGAAGTTTTTGGTGAAAAGGAACACTGTTGTGCTTGTACGGTTATAATGGAGATCCCAGTTTTTGTACAAGTTTACGTAGGCTAATTAAGAACAACTGTAGGCTACATCTGCACGGGACATAATCTGCATTGTTTCACGACACCAACTGGACAGAGACACACAGCAGAAAGACACACCGATATGAAATGGCAGGTGTTGTGTGTGTTGAAATTTCACTCCCTGTCAGAATTCCACTCCCCTACACGTGAACACGCACACACTCTTTCTAGTAACCTACTGCTATGCGTGGATCGTTCCGAGGCCATTTTTATTCAGCTTTATTATACTGCTTCTAAAATGCATTGTGAAATGTGCAAAAGCGACGTTTCACATAACTGATTACGTAGGCTAATGTCTGCGGATTGAAAAACATCTGATCCAGGGGCGTCGTTAGACCCTTTTTACTGGGGCACGTACCCCAGGATAAATCTGCTGTGCCCCAGTAAAATCAAAAGTTTTAACAATTTACTTTATTAGTTAGTGCATTCATTTTGGTTGATAATCCCGGAAAAATGTACGCAGTATCTCAACGCTTGTAAAATCAAAGCAGTTTAACCGAAAACACAAATCGATGCATGTCAGCGAGCTCTTCTGAGCTTGCCAAATAGCCAGATAGAGTTTATATAGCCTAGTAGCGCATTGTGTGCAACACGCTTGGAAGATATGGGATATGAATAGGGGCCTGTGCCCCAGTACAGTTTTATGTCTAACAACGCCACTGATCTGATCGCTTCTCTGCTTCTGGGATCGCAAACTGTTCACTCTTCTTTTCACTAACGGAGTTACAAAATTAAGCTGAGTTGTGGGTTTTATAAGAAGCCTATTATCAATCTGCAGATTGGAGAGAATGTTTAAATAACACAACAACGTAAAATGAGCCGTTCAGACACAACGGTAAATAAGTCTCTCTGAAGCTAGGACGGTGTTTATAGTGAATAGAGATAACTAATATTACATAATTTACTGTCAAATAGGGTTTGTTAGGAATCAGAGAGCAAGCCTCTTTAAAGAATCTCTTCAGATCATCCAGGGTCCTACTCTCTTGTGCACTCTGATCTTCAGCTCAGCCCACAGGTTTGCAATAGGGTTAAATGAATATTGCCTCTGTGTCACCTTATCTATATAGGCTACAATAGCCTACATTTTACTGCTCGTAAATTCCTTAATACTTTGATCAACTTCAAAAAGTCAAATATAAATGGCAAAAATGCTTTAGTTACATTTTGTTCATAACAATAGGGTGAATACAGGTAAAGTGGGACATTTAAGCTTGATCTTCTATGTCTTCGTGTGTAAATACTACAAGACTCATGACAGAGTTCAGTCTTTGAGGGTAAAGGGCTACATTGGTGGGGTTCTATGTTTGTGATGTCACTTTTGGGTTAGGGGCATGCGTCTTTTCAACACCAGGATCTCAAAAAATCAATGAAAAGTGAAATGACATAGCAATATGGAGCAAATATTGTGAAAGCTATAAAAAAGTTTAACTTGGTTTAGGGTTTGTAGTTACAACATATATTTTCATAAGAAGTAAAACTGTAGCAGGAAATCTTGAAATGTATTTAAAATAATTGTATATGTTTTTATTGACAGCCATTTTGTCTCTGTCCCAGTTTACCAGTAGCCTATTGGTAAAGTGGGACAGGGTGTTACTGGTAAACTGGGACAGCCAATTAAGTCATTTAAAAGGGGTTTATGTCCCCTTTTGTTGTGTGTATTATAAATGTACATGTCAACAATGATTGCATTTATTAGTAGTAACTACTTTGGGATAGGCTATAATTTACTTATTTTCAGTATAATATAAAACAGTTAAAAACGTATTTCAGGATAGAACTGTTAAACTAACACGGAGGAAGATGAGGAACGAGAAAGAGAAGATAAGGACAGGGAACAAGAGAATGTTGAATAAGTAGTGAGTAGAGTGCATTAAAGTAGCCTCAGATTTTTTATTTAGAGTAAAGTGAGTTAAGTGCTATATATAAAAAGGTACTTAATAAATAATGATCTTTGATGAACCCAAGTTTCTTTGATAGCCAAATTAGAGACTGTCAGGGTTGTGACCCTTTGTTGGCCACCAGAGGCCCTCGCTGTGTTTTCTTGTTTTTAGTTCTGTTAATCTGTTCTCATTATGACATATTGTTTTCACCTGTGCCTTGTTTGTTCTGTGCTTTTTAAGTGGCTTGGATTATTAGTTCTGTGCTTAGTTTTTCTCTCACATGCCACAGGTTAGAGTTCCTTGGTTGTGCTTTTTTGACTATCTTCTTTTTGTATATAATTTCTACTGCCAATAAAAGGAGTTAATCGCTTATTTTTGGAGTCTGCTTTTGGGTCCACACTTGGATTCTGACAAGAAACATTACAAGTCCATCAAATATCATTATTTATATAAGAAACCAAATTCGGTCAACATTTAGGCTATCCAGCTTGGTGTGTGTCTTCTATGCCTACTAAAGAACCTGCTGTGTAGTCAAGATAATATAAGTATGGTATTAGCCAACTGTACAAATTGGCTAATGGATAAGAGCGTCTGCTAAATGACGAAATGTAAATGACTAAATGTACAAATGTATGCAGTAATGTAATAAATTTTAATAAATAAATACATTTTTTTTTTAAATAAAAGTCTTGTCTTGGCTTTGTCTTGTCCAGCAACCGCGCCTTAACGCATTATAATACACCTCATGATATAGGCTACCTCGGGGGTGGCGAACCTGCCGCTCTTTGCCTGCTCCTGTGAGGCTCTCACTGAGCGGCTGGGGGAATAAAAGGAATACAAAAAAGTTATACTGTATATGGACCCTTTCGCATTTCGTATCGCGTATCACATCATTGTTTAAGACTTAAACAAACCACACAGAGCCGTCGCAGGGAGGGTGCCAGGCCCTGTGCTAGCTTAACATGCGAGGCACTGCTTATTGACGTGATGCACGCACAAGAATCACTCAACCCACACGGAGACCATAATTCCGACACCTATCATCCTGCGCGCGCGCGGAGCCATACCATTTCTGCAAGACGTGCTGACAAATTTATCCAGCGATCCTCGAATCGACTTGTGAAATTCTTGCTTCTTTTTTAGTTGTATTCCTTTTCTGAGCACCCGACTCATGTTTGCAAAATCGGTCTTGCTCTCTTGTAGGTGACGTTTGTTTCTCCCGGCCGTCTCCTTCCTCCTCGCACTCTCTCACAGGGCGTAACGCCCTGTGGTGTAACGTAAATAATGAACGATTTTTTGACAAACGGGAATTTAATTTTAGATCGAGTCATCGAGTCAAGAACAGGAATAAAAAAATATTGACAGTAGAACATATTTTTTGTGATTGCAAACTAGGCAGGCGCGAGGCTGCGGTTATGCTTTGTATTATGACTGTCATTAGATCTGTAAACCGCTGTTGTAGTGCGGGCGTGCATGTGTGGCTCTATGCTATGGTGAGTTTTTTTTGGCTCTTTTTGCTGGACTGGTTAGCCACCCTTTTACGCTACTCAATCTTTTAAAGCCTACGGCTACAGCCGTGGCCAAAAGCATTGGGGGCGACATACATTTTTTGTTTGCAAAGCTTGCTGGGCCTTGGCATAAAATGACTGCTAACATAATTTCAGTCATATCATCAGCACAGGGGAAAGTGTGAACTAGTTCTAGCCGGTGAAATCACTCTATCATTCTGATTGGATTTTAAGAGCAGATTGACTGCTGTAAAAGAGGGGACTATTTGCATATATTGACATTTTTCGCCCCCCAAAAGCTTTAAAAAATATGAAATGTTCCTTATTGTATTATAGTATTCTATAGAAACATGTGAAAACATTTTCTTCAAATACTGAACCAGCAAACTTTGCAAAAACATTTGTCATTGCCAAAACTTATGGCCACGACTACAGCCAACAGTAGGCTACACTGATGACTCTTTCAGGGATTCACAAAAAATGAATTTAGCATCTTTATGCATATCAGTATAGCAAGTATATGTAATGTAGGTATCCTATATAACATAGTATATTTGTTAGTTCTGACAAAAATTTGCATATTTTTGCTTCTCTACTTACCCGTATCAGAGTCACTGTCTGCCATTTCACTTCTGCATTACTAAAAGTGTGTGTGTAGGGGGAATAAAAAAATAAAATAAGTGTATGAATCATAATTCTACTACCAAGTCTTTGCTCTTACAATCCAGATTTAGTCATAATGGCATACATTATAAAACATTATCACAAAAACATTATAGGCCTAGCCTATAGAAACGTAGTCTACTCAAGTTATTTTGCGAAAACTATTTTGTTTTACTGTTACTACATTGTTAACCACATTGACGGATCCACTGTATTACACTTGATACCAGGGTGTGGCTGCGGCTGTGTAGGTCAAATTAGACGTGACAGTAAACAGATGCACTTCTAGTTATTGATTATTTGTTGAAATTAGGCCTATTATCTGCACCAACTAGGTAATTTGTATGATCACTTTCGACCAAAGCGTCTGCTAAATAAACAAATGCAGGCTAGGCTACTCACCATTAAATTTGAAGTTGCGCATCTGAAAAATGATTACTCTTGACGGGTCCACTGCTTTTATAACTTCCATTTGATAGCCTACCAACCGGGGGTGTGGCTGTTATATTCCATATCCTGTAAGAAGACTCTTACATCCTGTAAGAAGAGTACACCATCTGGAGAGGAAAAAGAACTGACACAGAAAAGTTTGTGTCTGTAGGCTAAACATATTGTGCTATGCCATAGTTTGATGTTTCGTTGCCTACCAGTTCAATTATAGGAATGTTTTAGGCTATGTAGTCTAGGATATGAATTTTGTTTCACAGGTTTTATAGAGTTATGTAGACCAAATGTGACACATCTGGAACGTAGTCTGCTCACAACAACAGACAGGGGGGGTGGGGGGGGGGGGGGGGTGGTGGTTACGTGCAGGTTGAGGGGGTAGACTACATCATGCGTCCGGATTGCGTCCCGGGGGTGGGGGGGGGGGGGGACCACCTCCCGGAAATGAGTCTCTGCAGGTTGGGATGTCTGCAACAATGCGTGAATAAAACTATAGGTCTATTGAACGAATCTTTTGAATAATAACCGAACGATATGAGTAGCACGGATTGAACGTGAACAGGCTATTTTAGTACCCTATTTAAAAACGAGCAGAGTTTCATGCGGTGAGCCTCTAAAGAAAATATATTCAAATTATCACAGCCTTAACTAAGGATAAAATAAAGTAAATGTTAGCCTGTGCCTAATAGGCTGTGAATTACTACTGTGTTGGTCTGTAGGCCTACTTCAACAGCATACATTTCAAAAGACAACTGTTTGCCTAGACCTCATGTTTAGCACTGCGTCCATAATAAATGGTTTGCATAATAAAATATGGGATTATGTGAAACTCAGATGCACACATCGTAGCCTATTCGTTTACCATTCAGAGCACGGAAACAAATTTGTTGTGAGCCAGCGCTGTTGTCGTCTCTTAAGTCTTTCCTGTTATAGCCTACGACGAGACAATTCACCCAACCCGCAGTGTGAGAGAACACCGAACAAAACACGTCAATTAAATTAATTCAATTTTATTTATAGAGCACTTTCAAAAAACGCATTGGGTACCAACGTGCTGTATATTGAGTTGATAAAATCACATTAAGAATATATTTAAAACCAACAAAGACAGGATAAGTGAAATTGACATAGCAGCCTACAATATATACTGCAATTAATTAAAAGCTAAGCAAAATAGATAAGTTTTTAATGCCCCCTGGAAAGACTCTAAAGACGGAGATGATATCATGGCCAACGGAAGCTCGTTCCAAAGTCTAGGGACTGCCACCGCAAAAGCTCTGTCACCTTTAGTTATAAGGTGAGACCGAGGGACCGACAGACACAGCTGACACACCAGAGCGGAGACACCTTGAATGTTGATGCAAATGTTGATGCAAACTTATTAAAACGTCAGGAAAATACACAGCAATGGGGACGGAGCTAGACTTGGTTTCATATTCGAATATCGACATTATAGTTTCATAGGCTAGTAGAAAAAAACGCTGGAGTGCAGGGGTAAAACTGACACTAAAATGATTGAACATTGTTTCTTCTTGTATATGCATATAAAACCTAAAACTAAATCAAAATGGTTCTAATAATGTCTGCTACTTCCACAATGTTGGGTTTTTCAGAGTAACAGGGTTGACATACATAAATGTAAATGTGAAACTCTATCAATACTGTTACCTAAAAGTCACCCGTTAGGCCTACTTTTGACTGATAACTGTAAATGTACTTATGTTTGAAGTAAAGAAAAATCATCCAACCTGAACATTTTAATTAAATTATGCAGGCATGTATAACATGAATAGATACATTGCTCTTAATTAAGAACCTGTAACATCATGAGATCGCACTGTACCCATGTATTTTTTTCTGATATTTTTCAAAATGGTAAAATAATGAAAACATCTAAAATGACATATTTTTGAGGATTGACCCATAAAATAAATGTCTAAACTTTCACCAACACTTTCCTCAGCCTATTTGTAGATAGTTATCCTTATGAGGACTGAGGGACATTATGTAGTTAGGCTTATGTAGTTATAATGGAGAAAGGAAATACATAGATAAATACATCTATACATTCTGCATCACTGTACAGTGAGTGAAAAATATATATTTACGTTTCCTTTCATATACACAAAAAAAGCATTTTTTGTTATCAAGCTTACACTGAAACCTTAATGTTACAAGCAAGTGTACAAAGTAGAAGTACAAAGTAAAGAGTAATATTTCTATTTGCATTTGGAAGAGAGGCGGAACAACCTGCTGTACCATGGTCCTTGGTTTCAGAAACTTTACATTTACATGTATTCATTTAGCAGATGCTTTTATCCAAAGCGACTTCCACGAGAGAGCTTTACAAAGTGCATAGGACACGCTTTACAACTTCTTGTATTTTCCATACTTCACACCCAAGCCATTTGAGTCTCTTGTTTGTGTGTTCCCAAAATGTGCTTTCAACTGTACCCTTGTTTGCAAATGTATGGATACATTTCTATTCCCTACATATATTCATGTGGTGTAGATATTGTTGACAGTTGCGCCTTTGAAGTCCTCTTCCTGTGTTGGAAGGTGGGGACAATATATGTACTGTAGTCAAGCGTGTGTGGTAGTCTACACCACCACAAAGACTCAGCTGAGTAGGAAGTGGAAATAGAATAGCTGGAACAGACATGAGGGTTAGCTGTCTGAAATGGATACTTATTCTCACACACATCAATTTTGGTAAGAAATCATTTTGATTGTTCAAATTCATCCTAGTAATTGTTTTTTTAATATATATTTTTGGGCATTATTGGGATAAAGCCAGTGTAGAGTGAAAGGAAATGTAGGGGAGAGAGAGGGGAGGTAATTCATACTTTTCATACTTTTCTTTACAAACAAATTGGAACAAATCCCAGGCACCTACAGTAAGGCCTGAGCCTACCTTGGCTAGTTTGAACATCTCTCTAATAATGCCAGGAATCTGTGTCTGTGTATTTTTAGAACTAGTGCACAGTGCCCGTGATGCAGTGAAAGCACTGCACTATCTATCTATAATTCCAGAAATCTGTGTTTCACCGACATCATCGCAGGCACTGTGCCCTATCTATAATTCCAGGATTCTGTGTGTGTCACCAAATTTATCATGGGCACTGTGCACTATCTATAGTTCAAGTAATCTGTATTGTGTGTTTGTTAAGGAAATATTCTGAAGACACTGTGTACTTGGATTGTCAGGATTAACGGATTAATAAAAATTCTTTATTCAATATAAAAGTACAAGACAGAGCACTCTGTGACCAATCTACCGGAGGACACGTATCGCCATTGTTATTCAGCAGAGTGATAAGAATCCTAAAACATAGGCTGTCTCATATACACTCACAGTATCTGGTCATTCTAAACATCTGTTAATCAATATAGACATTGAACACATTCTTCTATACAATGATCTCCTGAACTGAAACCAAACATGTATCTGTGTTCAGTCTTCTTCCTATCATTAGCCCACTCCTAAGACAATATAATCATAGTTGAAACAACATAGCTCAGAACCTGATTCCCAAAGCTCCTCTCCCCAGGTGATAAGAACTCTCATGCTGCATTTCTCTCTAAATCAGGACGTCATAAAACTCCAGAAGTTGATCATCCAAAATGGTCAACTGACCTTTGTGGGGTCATCCCCCTCAGAAATAGGTAATACAGATAGCCATTTAGCCATTTGCCCTATCATAAAAATCCCCCAACAGTTCCTAAGCTTTACAACCTCTCAACTCCTCGACGTCTCAACTTTCTGCAAACTCAGCTTAATTATCTCCCCTTCCTGCAGACAACATAAGTTGATGTTCCAGCATGTTTTGTTATCAATGAACCGCATTTAAAACACATTAATTGTACATCCTAAAATTCTATTACATGTTTCACTGGCATCTTAATCACCAACTAAATCATGGGCACTGTGCAATATTGCACAGTGCCCATGATGCAGTTGCCTATAATAGGATAATTGTAAAAAAATAATTATTACATTAGATCAGTAGACATGAGTTTAAATATATGCATTTAAACTAAATCTATTGTGCCAACCAAGAACTATCAAGCAAAGATATTCTAAATAGTATTATACCGATGGCTGTTTAGGCCTGCTTGGTCATTGTGAATTCGAAAAGTCAATTACAACTTTATTCACACTTTGGAATTTGGTTTTAATGTAAATATCTATTGACTGTAAAAAGTTAGCAGTACAGTTAACTGCCTCAATTTTACACAATACTTATTGGGTCTTTGTTTAGCAAAAAATTACAGTATTATTTAATTCAAACAAAAATACTTGTTCTTCACTCTGCCCAGCCAATCCTGAGATGGTCTTCCTCAAGAGGACTGATGGACAGTCAGTGCAGCTGTCCTGCGTCCCTGACCCTGAGCAGGCAGGACTGGCTCCTACAGGTGTCATCCTGAGCGCAGAGACCTGCCAGGTCCAGAAAGACCTGCTGTCCACGGCTGACAGTGTTCTCAGGATCAGCTCTGCGTACCAAAGTCGTCTGAAAGTCACTGGGGGGATGGACTCTTCACAGCTCAACGTTACCATATCTCACCTGCAGCACTCAGATACAGGTCTCTATGTTTGTGAGTTCACCTACGCAGTCAACAAAAACCCAGACCACCAATCCTTCCCCAAAAACATTTTCCTGTTCATCGAAGTGAAAGGTATGAAAAAATGCGTGCTAGCAATTAACTATATGCTTTCTGCTAGTCTAGCATCTACCGCAGTTTGTGATATGGCCTATCTTTTTAAAGTTGTATGCGTATGTATGTGTTGTGTGCAGAGTGCTCCAGCTACGTTCCTCTACTCTACATCATATCAGCAGCAGTGGGACTGCTTCTCGTCAACCTCACCTGGCTGTGTGCTGTCGAGTGTGTGAGTACAGCTGAATTTACCTCAGCGTAACAAGCAGAGATACACACATCGTTGGAACAAACAGAATGTGGGCCCTGTAAATAACCAATGACTCAAATGTTTTGGGGGGACTTGTCGCTCCGCAACCAATTTAAAATAGAATATGGATGACTCTGAAGAAATGATGTCAGGGTGTAAAAAGGACATGTGCTTATATGATAATATGACATGTTGGTATTTCAGATCAAGATGAGAAACCAACAGAAAACACAGGGCCTTCTTCCGATCTATGAGGAAATGAAGAGTGGGAGGCAGGAGAACGGAAGCCCCCAGAATATCCATCCGGGCTCAGCAAAGCCAGAGGAAACGGACCCCCCTGAGTATACCCAGGTCAGGCATGCACAGAACCACTATGCATGCCCCAGGCCAACAAGGATGGTGAAGACTTAGAGAAATAACCACCCATAAAAACTGTACACAACACTTTTGTAACAGCCAAGAAAAAACTGCAATTTTATTAATTGTTTCAAAGAAGCTCCATATGTCATGAAAACTTGTTTTTTTTTCTGGTGCATGTCATTTAACAATCACATTCTATGAGGAGAAAGAGATATACAGAGAAAAATAAAAAATTACAAGCCACTGACTTTTCATTAAATCTCAGTACAGACATTTTTCCTTAATATTTCAAAAACAAAAAAGGCAAAAAGCAGCCCTAACCCCCCCGCCCCCATCCCACCCCTCATCCCAACAAAACTAGACAACGAAAAAAATTAAACACACAGATGCCCTCAGGGGCAACGGGCTAAAATCCCACAGTGCTAAAGAGTGAGACGCTCATTGGTTTAGGAATACACAGCATGACGATGTAGCGCTAGGTCAATCTGAATCAGGGGGGAGGAAGTAGGATGTGGGGGGTATTGGTGGTGTAGGGGACACTCAGCATGTGAGCCCCAGCCACACTCCCCCTCCCAAAACAAAACACAAACATTTAATCCAAATAAACCCTGCAAATAGATGAGCCACACTGATGTAGGAAACCCCCCCCCCCAACAACACTTGTGCATAGATCATGATCCTTTAGAACCAGCTCGTTTTCAAAAAGTTATCCAAATGAATGCAGAAAACGTTTGTTTTGTAATACCCGAGAGAATTACAGAGAGGAAAGAAAGAGTAATGCACAATGTTCCTGATTCATTCAGGATGGGACCTCATTTAAGAAAATAAAATAAAGATTCCAACATACAGCATTTGCATGTTCTTCACGGTCTTCCTTAACAATCAAAATCATTTACCATTTTTGTTTTTAATGTAAAGCAATTTTTATATATATATTTATATAAAGCACTCCATTTTCATGTAAAGTCCATTATTTGGTTAATATGTAACTGCTACGGATTTTTTTACAAAGGTATTTTTTCTTCTTCTGAAATCCATAACTTTCAGTGCTTAGAATGGTTTCCCCCCCCACAACTTTTTTTCTCATAAAACGTACATTAAAATGGCGTGGAGTTGGTACTCTGGAACCCTGGCCTTCCTGAGACAAGATCCACTTTTTCGTGTGTGTGCAAGATAGTGAGCAATTATGTCTTCTTTTACAAAGGAAAAATATAAACATAAAAACATACAGGCTTCAGATAGTCTATGAAATCAACATCGACATTGAACAAAGAAGTCATCGATCAAATATAACATGACAACACTGTTCGGTCCCAGAGTTCTGAAAGTAGCACAATAATCTTCATTCTGTAAAGTGTTTTGTTATTCTTTTCAATGGAAGCATTTTGTCCTTTTGTTTTTCAAACATTCCCATAGTAAATTCCTTTTCGAACTCCAGAAAAAAGTGTTTGTAAACTGTTGGTGGCCTGGCAGGAAACAAACAACAAACATGAGAAAACTGAAATGAAACTTGAACGAAAGCTAACAAACCAAAAAGGTAGGCACCTCTGAAGTGAGCCTTGTAACCAACTCTCATGTCCTTCAGTCTCTCCACTGCTCCAACTCTGGAGAGCTACAAGTCTCTTCACACCAATCTATGGCCACAGGTCTTGAAAAATACTTTTTTAAAGCTTTTTTTATTTACTTTTAGTTTTTTTTTGTTGCTTTTGTATACATTTTCTGTTTATAATCTGAAAATGGTGCAATACTCAATCATAATCCATTGTTTTTCTTGGATTATTCCACAATGAAAGCCACTATAAGGTAGATAAACATATTACAGATTAAAACACACTGTTATTTTTAGTCCTTGAGTAAACATGTACACATGAACTGTCCCCATCACCCCTCAGTACTCTTGTCTCACCTAGTTCCATCAGCTGGATGAGGGGGGAGGCTGACACTCAGTGCAACGCTAGAGACTAACAACAAGAAACATCAGAATATACTTTTGACAAGCATTAAAAAAAAGGACATCAACAGAAAACTAATATACTGAATTGAAGTCAAATGAGAAATACAGCAGAATCTCTATTCCGCAGTAAATCACAAGCTCACAACCGTTTTAACCTCGCATTGAAACTCTTCTCAAACAGACATTCATCCATCCACACAACACAATACACGCAACCTTGTGCAAACACTCAAAATACAACAGATGCCATTTTTCTTGTTTTTCTTTTTCTTTTTAACACACCAATCTGTTTTCAACAATGCTCATATCTCAAATTTAGTTGACTTTGAACAGATGTTATCAAAAATCTCTGAAGTGTATGAATGAGACAAAACCATTAAAAAAAGTGTTCACATTACATTATTGGCGCTTCCTTTGATTCAAGTATTCGTGTTTTTTTATTTTTGTATTACTCTGATATGTTTATGATCTTCAATCTTCTGGGAAATACGCAGAGAAGGATGCACAGAGGAAGGCTGAAACTAGGGGCAGGGAGAGATTGGGCTTAGGATAAGTGGAAAGAGAGAAACCTAGCCATATACACATATAAACACACATTATGTATTTTAGAGTATATACCTGTATATGAACTAGCATGTGCATATTCAACCCAGGCCCTTAAGAAAGATGATTTTGTCTCGACTCTTTAGGGATACCTGCCCCTGAGCCTCCCTCTGTTGTTCCATGATTGAGAAGCATACTTTGCTAGAACTCCAGTAGCATTTGAGCCCATGCACTTTAAAAAGGGAGAGCCTATGATTTACAATACTAGACACAAGCAGTGGGGGTGGGGTGGCCTCTCAGTGCTGGTGCTGCGCGAATCCTGGGGCGCCTCTGAGAGTTCACCCACCCCAGCCCCACCTCTCCACCCACCTGCCCCCGTATCCCGTGGACAACCAGTGTGGAGTAAAAAATGCAGGTTTTCAGAAACAGGCAATTAGTGATTGTTGCTAATGTCAAGTGAGTCCAAAATGACTCTGGAAGAGGACCTTCCCCCTTTTAAGACTTGCGTACCAGACTGAGATGGTGTCGCCGGCCCTGCTGATGCGATGGGCCCACCTGAACCCTGATCTGGTTCTGTGGAAATGTTCTGGTCCGTGGTGCCCCTTTCAGATTGGAGCTCAGAAAGGAAATCAACACGGTGGATCCAGCGACCCCCGATGGCAGCCCACAGAGCCCCAGTTAAGTGCGTGTGTTTGAGGGGGGGCTGTTTGAGTGCAGGGCACCAGCTCTGCTTTGAGGGGGCACAGCTGAAATGATCTGAACAATTCTTCTGAAGAGGATACTTTTTTGTTGTGGTGTTTGTTGTGGCACAGTGCTTGCTCACTTACACCTTAAGTCTGTAGTGTTACCTCGAAGCTCCTCAGGCTGCTAGCGCCGTTCTGAACACCAAGGAGACAGAACGCACACACACACACCCTAAGCTCACAGGAAGGCGACTGCTGACGCTCTTCACCCACCGGTTTAAAGGACATCAGAGACCATCAGTCTCTGCTTGGTTAATCGCCAGAGGCCTGGATGGCTGGCTAGGTAGGTAGGTAGGTAGGTAGGGGGGTAGACAGTCAGCATAATGTGTGAGTGTGTGTAGTTGATAGTAGATGGCTCTGAAGACACACCTCCTTGACTTTGCATAGAAACGGCAGGCTGCGTCGGTGTGTGTAGTTGGTACAGAAAAAAGTGGTGATGTGGAGAGCCCACGGTACGAGAGACAGGGGAAGGGGGGATACCCCACCGAAGGGTAGAGAGCAGGCTGAGAGAGGAGGAGGCAGCAGGGGCAATAGCAGGGGCAATAGCAGGAGCCTTCCCTCAACTGATGGTTAACCTGCATATCTCCAACCTCCTCCTGGGTCTTAAGTACAACGGCCTCGACCGCACTGAACGCGGAGCCCTCACCATTAGCGAGAGGTTCTCCGTAGAAGTTGCTGAGGTGAGCCTCCACCTGGGAGAGGCCAGGAAGAGAGAGGGGCAGGAGGGCAGATAAACACTGCATTTAAACAACGCCATCAACAGCCATACATCCTTATCATCATTGTCACTATAAAACATGAACACATCATCAACGATAACAGCGAGGTTGACCCTAAGGAAAGGAAAAAAAAATCAAAACAAAAAAACAAGAACAACCAAATCAAACCTCCCTCTGGGTAAAGTGATCCTTGCATGGGAGATAGAAAAGGGGGAGAGTGTGGAGTGGAGGTTGCTGATGACAGAGGCTGGCGCAGTAGCAGTAGTAGTAATAGTAGAAGTTAGTAACAGGAGTGGACCAGTTGTGATGGAGCTGCTCTTGGCCAGGAGGCCCAGGAAGGGCACAGGGCAGGGGGGGAGCCAGTCTGAGCTTCTCCCCAGGGAGGTAGAGGGTGGGGGTGAGAGCTGCTGCAGAGCCCTGGCTGGGGGGCTCCGGGAGCTCGGCAGCAGGCAGGCACTCAATGGCCACACTCATACGGGTTGGCAGGGCCTCCGAGAGAGAAAAGAGAGAGTAAGAGAGAGAAATGGCAATTCTCCCTGGTGATCGTGAAGGCTTCAAGCCTAATCTCCAGATACCAAGGCTAACGTATTTCAGAGTAATGTAACAGTGATATTTACTATGATATAGTTGAGAGGACAAAGAGATAAGAGGAGTTCTTGCTCCAAAATCCTCCACTCAGGTAAAGTCTGTTCTGACATTGTCTTTTTCCCTTCACTTTGCTACCATTTTGTATCCTACCAGGTCCCACATTCTGAGGGAAGGATATATATATATATATATAAAAAAAGGGATTATCGTTTTCACATCCAAATTTACACTTCACACAGAGCACGGAGAAGCCATGTTAGATTGCTTTTGTCTTTGTTTTCAGTCGCTTCTCCACTCTTCTGATTGGTTGGCATTGAAGGAGAAGCTGGGGAGGCTCCTGCTAAGTGCTTTGATAAACCACCTCATTAGAAACCAGGCAAATCTATGTTCCATACGTTTTTGTACCAAATAAAACGAATGAAAAGAAAACAAAAAAGAAAACGCCTCAGTCTTCTCTGTAGTAAGGAACACCTCATATTTTGGTATGCCCCTCCCCTTGCCACTGGCGTGTGTGGGTGGGTACATGCACAAGTGTGTGGGGACAGGAAGTGTCGGAAGTGCTTGGTGGGCCTCCTTGTGTACCAGACTGAAGAGCGTTATAGTTCAGCTACAGCTCCACAGATCTCTCACACACACACTCTCAGAGGGTGGAGGGGTCATAGGGGTCCAGGAGTGTGACCAGATATCCAGTTCTTGAAGTATGTCGTTCCACGCCGTCGCTTCTCTCTGAAAGGATAGGATGGGCAGAGAGAGCGATAGGAACCTGTAGTTTTACCGGCCTTGGTTACATGGACGGTAGGTAGGGGTCTGTGGCCTATATTGCACGTCACTTGAAATGGTGTGGGTTTCCTGTCAGACACCAGTGGACCACATATGACTGAGGTCATCCACAGTCAGAGAAATTAGCTGGGCTTCCGGTCGTCCTTGAAGAACACGTTGAGGTTCATCCCAAAAAAAAGAAAGTGTTTCAGTTTAATAAAAGCAGTGGTTAGTTAAAACTTTCCTACGCACCCTCCCCCACAGAAAAGATTGACACATTTGAGAAACAAGGTTCTCTCAGCGTAACTTTGCAATGACAAAAATACAACGCATGACAAAATGGCTTGAATGAACAAGGCAGAACAGAGTTGCATCAATCCCTTTAAGAGTTGCAGGTGTGGGGGTGGGGCATGCTTAGCGACAGGGGGCTTGAGCTGCCAGCGGTACCGCCCCCGCCCAGCCATGTCCACACCCCCCCCTCCTCTGATTCGCTGGCTCAGAAATGAGTGTGCAGTTTCTCAGTACATTTTCTTCAGTATGTACGGAGTGACTGGAGGTTAAGGCTAGTATTAGTGCTGAGAACACAAACATGAAGTCCTGACCGCAAGGACGTTCTAGAACCCTCCGACGGGCTTGCTTTGGGAATGATGCCTTTCCTCTGAGGTGTCCGGTGACTGCCTCCGGGGGTGGAGGCAGATAGTGAGAGGAGTGAGAGTTTTGAGGATGGCAGCTCGTTTGTGTGTCAATTCGACTAAGATACACGTCTGACGTGAAATCTTTTTACATTTTTTAATCTTTTTTTAATTTATTTTGAAGTATGTAAGAAAAAAGTTATCTTTCCTTTGTTGAGTCAAAGACCTCCTCCTGCTTCTCCGAAAGTAAAGTTGAGCACTGTAACCAAGTCTCTTGCCGCCGAAGGACAAAAAATCTAATTAAAAAAAGAAGATACAACAAAACGACAAATGACGTTTTTCAGGAGGAGTGGAGGAGGGTCAGCAGCGTAGACACTGAGTTTGACCTCAGCCTCTCCTTCACTAGTCCACCCACACTGATTATCACCACAATGATTTGCAAAGTCTTTGCTCCTGTGTGTGTGTTTGGCCTGGGCTCCATGTCTCTACATGGACTCCCCGCTCAGAAGATCCCCAGGCAGCAGCGTGTTGATGGGGGTGGGGCTCCCCATGACCCGCCCCTCCTCCCCGCTGGGAGGCCCCCATAGGCTGGAGTACTGCGGCACGCCGCCCCATAGAAGCTCTCCACCCGTCTTGGGGCCGCCTCCTCCGAGGCAGCCGCCGCCGCCGCTGTTCCAGTGGCCAATGGGGTGTTGGGCTCCGTGCCCGTTCCCGCCCATCCGCGTCTGATTGGTGCCTGGGTTTGCCTGCCAGCTGGTGGTCGCCCCGAGAGACTGGCCCTGTGCAAAGAAGCGATTCACTTCCTCCTCCCCAGCAAATTCAGCCAGGATGGTGGTGTTCCCCAGCACACACCTGGAGAGACGGAGGGAGAGTGAAAAGTGACGCACTGCTTTATGATGGTGGTAAAGCAAAGTTGAACTCTCATACTTGGGCACCTGGAATTCTAAGAGTGCGCGTGTGCGACAGTGTGTCTTACATGTGCAGGGACTTCTGGGCTTTGGCGGCCTCGTCCTTGGAGCTGTAGCGCACCAAGGCGTTGCCCTGGGTCAGGTTGAGGTGGAATGTGATGAGGGGGCCATGCTGCATGCACAGCGTCCGCAAGGTGGAGCCGTCAATCTGGAGAGCACACACACACACGCACCCACACACACGTACCCACGCACACACAGACGCACCCACACACACATACACACACACACAGTGTTACACACACACAGTGTTACAAGGGAGTGAAAAGGCTTAGAAATACATGTCTATGAATGGGGTGAGTGCATGGGGTTGACGGCTGATACCTGTGGAGTGAGGTTTCTAAGAACCAGCCAGCTACTGGTCCTGGTGGAGCTGTCTGTACTCCATGTGGTACCTGCTGAGAGAGAGGAGGGCAGGAGGGAGAGAAAGAGAGAGAGGGATGGGGGGAGAGAGAAGAGAGGCAGGCGAAGGGAAAGACAGACACAGAGGGAGATGGAAACAAAACAGAAAGGCAGCGAGTGAGTTCACCACTTAGCTGTACCAGATGCACACTGTGCATGGAGACCACAGTCAGTGGAGGCGTGTCCGCCCACGGCACAGTGGGGTTATCTGGGCCTTGTCAACCCTGTTTGCTTTCCCCAGAGGAGTGCCTAGTCAGAGTTGGGGCCCCGTGAAAGAGCTGACAGCTCCGTAATAGACAGGACGCCTGCACACCATGTTGCACCTCAGCAACCTGACCATTCTTTCAAAACTCCTACTGTCAGGACCGTTCAATCATGAACATGGAAACTAGACGAGACGTTGTTTGTGTGTGTGTGCGCTCGGTGTCCGGGCTGAGGGGTACCTGAGGTGTAGGAGCTGCTCCAGCCCTGGGCCAGGCCCAGGGAGTTGCCCCCCCAGGTGGAGGAGGGGGGCTTGGTGTTGGTGAGGCCCGGCGGGGGCCTGGAGGGGGCCGTGGTGTTGCGGGGCCCCTGGGGCACCTTCCACAGCTCGTGGGACAGGGAGGCCTGGGTGTGGGAGATGGGGCCTGGGGACCAGGTGGACTTCATGTCTGACAGTTTACCTGAGAGGCAGGGGGAGAGTGAGAGAGCGAGAATGCGTATGTGAGGGAGAGGGAGGTGTAAAAACAGTGGAAATGGGAGGTAAAGTTAGTTTACGTATGTTTTTATTACATTTGAACACTTATTCATGAGAATGTATGAAAGAGCTTGATTCAAAGACATCTCTAACAGAGGGTCTGTCCATGCTGAACATATGGTTTACAGGGAGACTGAACACTACAGGGACAAACCACGCAGGAGATCATTCCCCAAAACACACCATAACACACTGCAGCCAGGCAAGTTATTATAGAACACTTCTGTTTTTCCTGGGTTTAACAAAACACGGCCTTGACTCTCACACACACATTCACCAGTGTGTGCGTGTGGGCCAGTGTGTGCGTGAGCCAGTCATGGTGGAATTGTACTTCACCGACCCTGTGGTGGTGGTGTTTAAAAAAAGTGTGTGTGTATATGTGAAAGAAAAAGACACACACACACACTTATTTAAAACACCACCACAGGGCCAGTGAAGGAGAGTTACAGCTCAGTGCATGCCTTGGTCACAGCCTGATGACCTTCTGGGAACACTCATCCATCTGCCCCCAGCCCTCTGCAATGTTCCCATGCTACACACAAACATGGGGGGGGGGGGAGAGGGGCACCACTACACACTGCGTAGAGTTTGAGCAGGGGCACAGCTTAGAGTGGATGGGGGGAGGGGGCACACTAAACCAGATGCAGGGTAAGGATGAGAGAGGGTGGTCTGTCTGTGTGTACCTGGGTCGTCCGTCTCCGGGGACGACAGAGAGAATGAGCTAGAGTAGGCACTGACGGGCCAATCAGGGGCTGGAGGCAAAGCCTCGTTCTGAGATGAGGTGGGGGAGGAGCCTATGGCGGGTCCGGCAAAATGAAGAGCAAAATAAAGAAAAACAACAGAAAACAAACAAAAGAAACACAGAGCAAAGAAAGAGTTTGGAGGGAAAGGAGAAAAAGGAAAGAAAATGAAGTGAAGGAAAATAATCCCTAAAAGTGATGGCGTACTGCTAGTTTCAAAGGAAGGGTTGGGTAGAAGTGTGGCAGAGTTATACACACACACACATGGGTATGAGAAATAAAAAGAGAGCAAAAGTAAAGGGAAAAGAAGCCCCCTCCTTTGGATAGAAGATTGTATAAAAAGGGTGAAAGACTGAACACTATCCACCACCAACATTCTATAACAGCAAGGAATGCACTGTCTGTGTTAGACATGATCTCCTACTCTCCCTCCCTCCCTCCCTCCCTCCCTCACCTCCCTCACCTCCCTCCCTCCCTCACCTCCACTGCGGTCCCGGAGCAGGTAGCGGTTGACGTCCTGGATGTTGGTGTTGATGGTGGGCCCGCTGGGGACGCTGCCCGGGGTCATGTTGGGGTCGTTCTCCGGGTCGATGTTCTGCAGGCCCTTCCAGGGCACTCCGGGACAGAACTCTGAAACACAGCACGAGCCACAGGTTTCACAGAGGAACTGGACTATCACCGGAGGACTACGCTGCCTGAATACTGACACCATCATCCACCATCCAAGTTCAGGCTCATGCTGTCTTGACAGCGCCAGACCCAAGCTACTGACCTGGAGGCCAGGTGATGTTGGTGCCGTTGGCCATCTTGTCGTTGGAGGTCTTGCCCTGGCCCCAGCTGTCCGGGGGCACCAGGGGGCTGGTGGGGGAGTCCGAGCCGGGCATCATATTGTAGGGGCTGTATGAGTCATCCAGGGGGGGCTTGCCTGGGGGGCAAAGATTGGCACCTAATGCACATGCACACAGACATAAATCCTTCAAAACAGTGGGATGGGATGTAATCGTACAACATAGATATGCCACACCTGACAAAGGTCGTACAACATAGGTCAAGCTAGACAGAAACTTTGTTGCGACTATGTTTTCACATCCTATTTGGCCATCTTTCCCTGGAGTATGGGAGTGTTCCCATGATGGCTCACCGTGCTTCCCCAGGTTGGACTCCAGGGGGGAGGAGCTTCCCGAGAGACTCTCCATGGAGTTGGGGTGTGTCCACTGGGATAGGCGGGACTGGGGCTGGGGGGGCTCTTTCATGGACAGACCCCCCACCTCCATGCAGTTTACATTCATGTTAGGATTCAGTCCAGCTGAGGGTGGGAGGGAGAGGGGCATTAATCATCAAGGTTATATAGAGGTTATATATCCCCCCCAAAACGCAGAAAGGAATGTATAATTGGACGTTGTTTGAAGAATAACATACTTATCAGACATCAGCCCTACGGCTACACTTAGCTCGATAAGATGCTGTGCGAGGCGGAGCGACTGAAGCACTCACAGAGAGGGTAAGGGCTGTAAGAGTTGGGAGAAGACTGCGGCTCTTTGGTCTGCAGGTCGGGTAGGCCCGGAGCCTGGGGGTGTCCCGGGAAGGAGTCCAGGGCCGATTTGCCGGCGCTGTGGCCGGCGTGCAGGCCGGAGTGGGAGGGGGGCTGCTGCTGCTGTTTCATCAGCAGGGCCTGGGCCAGCTGGCGTTGGTGCTGTTGGATCTGCTGCTGCATGTTATTGATTGTACGTGCAACCTGGAAGACAAACGCACGCGCACACAGAACAAGGTCAGCTTCTGGCAATACCAAGGGAGAGTTCTATCGGACTGTATTTAGATGAAGCAGGAGGAGGAAGTGAGGTAGAGAGAAGGCTGCAGGGGAGAGACACTGACTTGCTGCTCTTGTTGTCGGATGGGGCCGGAAACATTGCGCTGGGCCTGCAACATCTGCTGCTGAATTTGTAAACGCTGGTAAGCCTGGAGGGGACCAAGATCACACACATCCCTGTACATAACCGCACGCACGTGTGTTGCTGAGGTGAATACGCAGTACAGAGGTGTGTATGGAGTGAGAAGTGTGTGTGTGTGTGGTAGAGAGAATGGAACTCACCAGTTGCAGCTGGTAGAGTTGGTTCAGAAGAGTCATGTGTTGAGGGTTTATTGGTGAGGTCAAAAGTGCAGGATTCAGACCAATGTTTTTTGCGGCAAACTGTAAGAGCTGTGCTTGAACCTGAGGAAGGGAGGACACACACACAAAAAAAAAAAAAAAAAAAACGTAAAGAAAATTGTGCATGGCCCTGTGTCTGTACATGGGCTAGTGTGTGTGTGCGCGCGTACCTGAGGGGAGATAAACTGAGGCACTTGAGCGCGTAGACTAGGCTGGGAGGAGCTGAGAGGTGGCACTGATGGCTGGGGAGCAGGCGGCAGCTGCTGCTGCTGCTGCATGGCCCGGGCTTGTGCTGCTCCACTACTGCCAAACATTCCACTCTGCATCTGGGGGCAGCCGCAACGCAAGACACGTCAAAGTCTCGACAGCCATTTCTGTGTCTCAGTTTATCTGCCTTTTGTGGTGAGTTTAACGTTTGAGGGTAGGCTTGTGCGTGTGTGTGAATGTGTGTGTGTGTGCGTGTATTAGGGGCTGGCAACTACCTTGTCCAGGAAGGGGCTGCGGTCTGAAGAGGGGAGGGGGGGGCGGCAGGCCATGGGCTTGTTGATGAGGCCGTTGTTGTAGTCGGACATGCCTCCCATCCCCCCGCGCTTGTCCAGCTCGGTCTTCTTCTCCAGCAGGGCGCTCATGGCCTGGTCCAGGTTCATGTTGTTGCTCTTCAGAGCCTCCTCCGCTGGATCTCTCTGCACGGAGGAACACACACGCATGCACACATATACACACACACACGCGCACACCCACACACGCATGCACGCCCACACACGCGGACACACACCCACGGCCACAAACCCACAAACAAAACAGTGTCAGTGTCACACCCACAACTCACACAGACGCACTCTGACTAGCTCTGAGGCAAGCGCTTCCTGGTCTGGTGGCTGAGACGGACACTCACAGGGAAGCCCATGTCAGTCAGCTGCTTGGTCAGGCGGCTCATGATCCAGGCGTCCTCCTGCTTGCTCGGGACCTTCCCCTGGGACACAGAGACATGTTCACGGCCCACTGCTTGTCGAGAGACATGTGCTAGGTACTTGAGTGAACGGCCTGATTTGAACCGGAGGCAAGTCCTATAGTTAAATCATAGTTGGTCGTTACAAAACCATGACGTGTCGTGTGTGTTAGCAGTGGAGCGGTACCTTGGGAGGGCCCTTTTTGGGTCCGTTGCCCCAGGAGTTGTTCTCCTGGGAGGCGGTGCTGTTCCACATGTCCCCGTCGTCAGTGTCCCACTGGCCCCCTGACATACCCATCTCTTCCCCTCCGCCACCCCAGCCGTCTTGCATAGATTTGGGGGCTGTGGAACAAGATGTATGCGGGACACCTTCATGGAATGTTCTAGAATACTCTCAGTCCTTAATTCGAAATATTTTCCTGATGACAGTGTGTGGAGTTTGGCATTGTACACGAACGCTCAAACGAATTAGGTGACTTCCAAGGTAATCTAGCAGCAGACGTTCTAGCAGACTAAATGCAGTGTGGTCTGCCTGCCACCAGGAGTCAGTGTGACAGCATGCTCAGTCAACGCGCCAGCCTTGCCTTGTCCTTGACCTGACTCACAACTGCATCAAACTTCAATAGTGGGCAAACAAACAAATATCTGAGAATTTACCCAGAGTGACCACGATTTAGGCATCGGGGCTGATCTGATTTCCAGCAAGTGTCATATGTTGTGGTGTTCTGACCTGGTTTGCAGGGTGCAGGTCCGAGGGGAGGGTTGCCCCTGCCATAGGTGTCGGGGCCGTTGTCCCCCCAGCCCCCGTGACTGCCGGTGGGCTTGCCCCAGGCTGACGTCCCGTTGTCCAGGCTGACCGGGGGTCCCGCAGGCTCCCCCCAGGAGGGCTCGGCTTTGGAGTGGGAGGCGGGTGGCTCTCCCCAGCCTAGGAGACAAGACGTGAACTTTACTGACGTGTCGAAAACTCAAACCACCACAAACCAGTGCATGTGATGGTCGTTCCCACAGAAGCGGGCATAGGCTTCGTATGTCTCGGGGTAGGAGAGAGAGGAAAGGACGGCCTGGGCCTCGTCTGCACCAGCTGTCTTGGGAGAGTGCCCCGTCTGTCTGTGCCAGGGACAACTCCATGAGAAGGAGCCGAAACCCAATTGAATTAGGCACATGTTAAAAATGAACTGTGCAAGAATGGACTTAGAACGGCATATTTATTACTTCCAGACTCGGTCGGTGTACATATGAAAATTTGACTGATGTAGTCCAAATGTGCAGCAACTGCCAGAAGCTCGAGGCGAAAAAGTAGGAATCTGTGGAAGTACCGAGACTGTGTGTAATGCCACATCCCAAACAGTAGGGGGTGTGTGTGTGTGCCCAGTCTGAGCTACCCACTCCTCCTCTCGTCTCAAACTACTGACAGATGGCAGCTCCACTATAATCACACACTTCCTCACCCGTCTCAAATGTTTGCTGTGAATCGCTATTTTCACAAGCCCGTTTGTAAACAGCATTCTTGGGCTTCCTCCGCTGGCCACGTGAGGTGGCCAGGGTTACGCCCCCCCCCCCCCCCCCCCCCAGGCTGTTGTTGTGAAAATGGAGATGGACCGAGAGGGAGGAGGAGCCAGCGAAACACTGATTTGTTTATTCAACTACATGCAAATCCATGGGGCACACAAGGTCAATATCTTGCCTTTGCGGGGGTTTGGTAGCAATGAGCTTAATGTTCGTGAACTCCGGAAAACCAGCTCAATCATTAGGCAATCCCAGTCACACAAACAATTTTCTGTTGTATCCCGTGTGAATCCACTAAAATAACCATGTCTTTCACCTTAAGTCATCATTTTATACAGCATCTACAGATTGTAAACCTAAAGACTAAAGAGAACTAGACAACAATATGTTATGTGGAGCAGTCCTCTTGGACTTTACAGCAGCATTTGATCTCCTTGAACATAAGCTTCTTCTGGAAAAACTGGTGTGCTACGGCTTTAAACCATCTGCAGCTACCTGGATGGGAAGTTACTTATTAAATAGATCACAGAGTCACTCGGACAGTGTGTTGGTGGACAGTGGAATTCCACAGGGAAGCTGTCTAGGCCCACTAATGTACTCGATCTTCACTAATGATCTACCTCAAGTATTAAGAAGTGCAAATCTAAGTATGTACGCAGATGACACTACTGTATATGCAGCAGCATAACAGTAGAAGAACTGACAGTTGTCCTAAACAGGGAGCTAAGGTCCATTGGAAAGTGGGTCTGTGAGAACAAGATGGTTCTCAACTTAGCTAAAACAAAAAGCATCATCTTTGGGTCTAATCATTCTCTTAGAGCAGAGCCAGAGCTTAGACTGTGCATAGATGGAACTTCCATCAAACAAGTAAAGGTAACTAAGCAATTGGGAGTCACCCTAAATGATAAACTGTCCTGGTCAAAGCATATTGACACTATTGTCCATAAAATGGGCAAAGCACTAGCTGCAGTTAGACGATGCAGAAATCATCTTACACCTGATCTAAGAATACTGGTAGTTAGCTCTCTTGTTCTGTCACAGCTGGATTATTGCCAGATAGTATGGGCAAATGCCACCAAGAAAGACCTGAATAGATTACAGCTTGTACAAAACAAGGCTGCACGCTTTGCTCTACAGTGTCCTTACAGAACCAACATACAAAGTATGCATGCCAGTCTCCACTGGCTAAAAGTTGAAGACAGGATGATAGCTGCACTTCTTTTGTCAACATGGCGCCTCTTGCAGTCTAAAACACCAGCTGATCAGTATAGGCAACTAAATAAAAATGTAGCCTCACATAGCTATGCCACTAGATGAGCAATAGAAGGTAGGTTGTCACTCCCCAGAGCTAATACCAATTTTCTTAAACAAACTATGGGATACAGGGCCATGAAGTCATGGAACCTACTACAGACGGAAATTATAAACATGACACGTAAACGTATGTTCAAAAAGCAAATAATGAAACACTTGGGTACAGCATACTTGTGACACCAGATGGTGATATACTGTACAGAAATGTGTAGTACTCTCTTACATGGTTTGCAGTTTACGCTTCTATGGAATTGGATATGTCAGTGTTTTATATCATGACAAAGGTAAAATTGCATAACCACTAGGTACATTTTTTATATTTGTAATGTAAAATTGTATGATCATTATTTTTATGTATTTTAACTTTTGATACTTGTAATGTAATGTATGTTTTAAATGTTAGATATTGGTATTGTAATGTATGTTTCACATGTTTGTTGTTAGTATGTAAGTCTTATATGTGGACCCCACTAAAAGTATCTCTGTTTTAGGGTAGAGCTAATGGGGATCCTTCTAAATAAAAATACAAAAATAAATAAAAAAAGACTGCCAGAAAGAGAAGTAACAATTTAGTCTATAGCAGGGTTAAGTGATGATGGAAGGGAAGGGTATTCTTTCTCCTTGCCAGAACCACAATGACAGTGAGTTTCTTACCTGGAGCCATGAGGGGAGGTCTGCTGTGTGGAGGTCCAGCCAGGTGAGGTCCAGCCAGGTGAGGTCCTGCTGTGTCCATGGGGCCGCTGTTGCTTCCGGGGTTCTGAGGGTTGTGGCCGTGGCTCTGCAGGGGTGGTGGTGGACCGTGGTAGGGGTGAGCGTGAGGGTGGTTGTTGATGTTGTTGACAGGCCCTGGGGGCTTGCTGCTTCCTCCTCCACCAGGGGGTGCTTTGCCCTTGGCTGTCCCAGGGTTGTTCTTGTCCCACAGGTTGACTGCCTTGTTGTAGGCGGTAGGGTCGCCCCAGGCTGAGGTACCGTCGTCGATTTCCATCTTGCGTCGGATAGAAGGTGGGGAAGGCTCCTCCCAGCCGGTGGGCTCTCCTCCTCCTGAAGGGTCCGGCTTGCCGCCGCCGCCGCCCCCCCAACTGGAGGCTCCGCCCTGCTTCACTGAGCCAGTGCCCCCCCATGAGCCCATGCTCCCCCCTCCTCCACTATTGCCATTGGGCCCCTCCTGGGGCTTGCCCCCCCATCCTTGGGCAGGGCCACTGGGGCGCGGGGCCCCTGTGTCTCCCCAGCCCCCTCCTCCTCCACCCCCACCACTACCACCTGCTCCAGGTCCAGGACCAGGTCCAGGACCAGGTCCAGGACCAGGTCCAGAACCAGGTCCAGAACCAGGTACAGAACCAGAACCAGCCACTCCTGGGCCAGGCTTACCCCAGCCTCGGGAGCTTTCCTTCCAGCCTCCTGCCTCTCCCTCCCAGGGTGGGTTTGAGGGGGTGTTCTTCTTCCCATCTCCAGGTTCTCCCCAGTCTCCTCCATTGTTATTACCACCACCTCCAGGACCATTGCCCCATCCTTGGGATGGCTTGGCCTGGTCTCCCCATCCCTGGGGCTTACTGGCCTTGCTGTGAGGTTCGTCCCTGCTGGGGGACTTCTCCTCTCCCCAGGACTGGACTCCACTTTTGGGGATGTTGGTACCATGGCCCCCTAGTGGAGGGTTACCCCAGCCCCCTGGGCCATTGTTGGAGGGCTTCTTGATGCTGGCGGGCTCTCCCCAGCCAGAGTTGGCTGGGTTGGTGGTAGGCATACTGCCGCCCCACCCTTGGGCACCCTGAGGACCAGGCCCCTCACTCTTGCCACCCCGTTCAGCCCTGGGAGGGGGCCCGAGGTTGGGAGGCCCTTGGGTGTCTGTGGGGGTGTTGGGGCCCGAACCCCAAGAGTCGGCCCCCGAGTCATTCTTGCTTTTGAGGCGAGCGGCCTCCTCCATGTCCCAGGTGGTGTGCTGGCGGACAGGGGTCTGGCCCCAGCCTGTGTTGCACAGCACCCGGGGGTCCAGGTCAGGGGTGGGCAGCAGCGGGGCTGGCTCATCCCTGGTGGGGCGGTCGCGATGGCGTGAGTGCCCATCGGCACCATCACTGCTGCTGCCCTCACTGGCACCAGCGTTGCTCGGTGCTCGGTTCCAGGAGCTCGCCTGCTGGTCCTGGGGAGGGGAGCCTGGGGCCTCCCAGCCAGGGGCCTCCCCTGATGGCCGCTTGCCCCACTCTCCACTGGCCTGGGTCCCCCAGCCTCCTCCGCTGCCTCCTCCGCTGCCCCATCCGGACCCAGAGTCCCAGCCCAAGGCCTCCTTGGCAGAGGCAGGCTTGGGGTCTTCGTTGCTGCCCCACACAGAGCTGCCCTCTTCTCCGTTGACCTGGGGAGCTCCGGGCGGGGGCATGCCCATGTGGCCCCCCCCCCAGCTGGACAGACTGTGGATGGGGCTGGGCGGCTCTTGCTTGCTAGTGTGATTTGGTCCGTCAGTGTTAAGATTCGGAGGTTCGGTGCTGAAAGACACATTCGTGGAAGGGGAGGAGAGAAGCTCCATGGGGTCGGAGGGCATAATGCCGCCCCAGGCGCTGCCGCTTCCCGTCAGGTTGCTGTTGGCGCCGCCCACGGCTCCAGCATTGCCGTTGGTGTTTCCCTGGGCGGATGGGGCGCCGGGCGGGTTACAGAGACTGGGTGGGGGTTGAGGAGGGGAGTTGGCTCCCCCCGAGCTGCCTCCCCCAGCGCCGCCCCCATCATGCCCCAGCACAGGCCAGGCCGAGGGGTTGGCGTTCGGGTTCAGGTTCAAGTTAAAATTGCTGGCAGACGAGGAGCCGGAGCCCCAGCCCGGGCCTCCTCCCATTGGCCCGTCGCTCTTGCCGTCCCCGCCCCCCACTGAGGACTGAGGAGAGCAGTGGGAGGGCACGGGCCCGGATCCCCAGCCACGATTGGCTGCGGCCTGGCTGGATACCACGGCGGCCCCGGTGTGATTGGCTAGGCCAGGCGCAGAGCTGGCTTTGCTGCTGGGGTGGTTGGCAGGGAAGTGGCCAGTCTGGCCGTTAGCCCCCGTGGCCATACTCAAACTACTGCTGCTACTGCTGGCCGGTCCACCTGCGTCAGTGTCCACCCCGCATCCTCCTGGAAGGGTGTGGCGGCTCTGGCTCTCGCTGCGGCAGATAGAGGGCCACGCCTCTGTGTCGTTTTCGGCGATGATTAGTTGATCCCAGCTGCTGTGATTGGTGGAAGCTGTGCTGCTAGGGATACTCCGATTGGTTGGTGGCTGTCCCCAGTGGGGGTTCTCATACTGGGCTCCCAAGCCACTCTGTGGGGGCGGTTCTGCAGAACATGGAAGGCAAGAGGGGGAGAGGAGGAGGTCACAAACATATACAGCGCTGAAGACAGGATTCCATGGTAACCATTAGGGCATCTCCATATAAGAATCGGGAATGCGACTTTACTAAGTAGCCATGATTGTGAATATCAAATGCAAGAACACGACCGTCAATTCTCAGACCATCAACACTTTTTTAGGTGCGAGAGAACACTGGTATGAATGCGACAACTATAGCCTTAGTGAAACTGCACAGGTCCCCATCTCCCACTGGCCTCATCAGCCTCCAAGACTGGACCTCCTCTCAGGAAGAGGTGCAGGACCCTCCAGTCGAGGCACACTGAGGCTGGGGGTCATAGGTCCACACATCCTGGTCTGCCTGGAGCCCAACTCGGTCTAGCTAATCCCCCTGGCGCCCACAACAATTACTCCACCATCGGTGGTGGTGATGTTGTTGTTTTCAGTGAAGCTACACATGCCTCTTCGACTCTGCACGCACACACACACCCACACCCACACAATCACAGCTGACGGCAAGTCTACGTAGTGGTGGAAAGCCACAGCCTTTTGTGCAGTTAAACGTCTCTCCCACAGCAAGGTTCGCTCTGTTACGACAAGAAGGAGAGGGGGAGGGAGGCGTAAGTGAGGAGAAGAGGGCCAGTGTGTTCCTGACACAGCAACCGTTCCTCTGTGGCATCGCCGTGCAGCAAAGGGCGCCATTTTCTCAAAGCTGAACGACAGCCAAAAAGCCTGGAAGCCAGCGCCTGTATCTGCCTCCCATCTCCATTTCCACAGCTGAACACAGTGCCCTCTGCAGCGGGTTAGTCACAGTGTCCGACCACCACCGAAATGCTGTTGCTTATTTTTTTTATTCTCTCTCTCTCTCCCTCTCTCCCTCTCTGTCTCCCTGGGATTATCTAAGCGGCGTGTGCAGAAACGGACAAGCTGCAGTGAGACCGTCGAGGACAGACGGAGAGAGGAGAGGAAGACTGGGGGGTTAAGAAGGCGGTGGGGCGAGAGGCACAGCGAAAAGAGGGGGGGGTCAAATACCTGAGCATAAGTGCCCCCCCCCCCCCATCCAAGGGAGCGCTAGCGCAAAGCGGTGGCGGCCATCCCTGCCCGTCTCAATATGTCTGCTCGGCTCGCCAGGCTCCCTCGGCTCAGCTCTGAAAAGCTGCCAAGAAGCTGCGGCTCTTGCGCGGCATGAGAGAGACGGCACACTACCCCCCCCCGCCCCCCCCCCCCCCCCCAAAAAAAAAAAATCCTCCTGCTCCTCCTCCCTTCGTCCCACACAGCTTGGCAGTGTCTCCCCCCTCACTTTCCCAGAGCAAAAGGGGGGGGGGGAATGCAGAGTGCTTTTCGCAAAATAAAACAAAGAGGGGGAGATTCCTTTTAATGTCTCCACTCCTCCCCCCCCCCCCCATCTCCAACTCTCAGCCTTTCTTCCCTCAGAACTGTCACTAAATATTTAGCCAAGACCACTTCATCTGCAATTAGCACGGCCGCCCACAATGGCAGCCTTTTGAATAGCGACAGTCCCCGAGACAAAAGCACGACTGCGTCTATCCAGAATTCTGGAATTCCACCCAGCGTACATACTCATACAGACAAGCATGTGGCACACACACAAACTTCACATATATGAATAGTCTTCTCAACCAAATTCTCAGCTCTATTTGTAACTATTTCAAAATGCACACAGCTCACGTGCTGTTCAGGGCTGCGCTGTGACCCAAACAGACGCACACAGCTTCTGCAGCAGCACGGAGACCCGAGCAGCCCAGTCTCTGGAAGGAGTGACGAAAAACACAGGTTCCAGGGCTGCCTGGAGAACAGGATAAGACCTGCTCAAATGGAGGTAGGCATGCAGCCAGAACATCGAGTTCTGCCTCCATGCTGTACACATGGGGTGTGAAGAGAAAGAGAGGGCGAGATAGAGAGCTAGATAGAGAGGCATGTAATAGAGCAAGCGGCTTTCCGGGGCTCCAGGACAGTCCTTGCAGTGGCAATGTTTACGAATGCTCCGTGCGCAAAAAAACACACATCAAGTCACAGCGGACCCTGGGAGCAGTCTCATTATGGGGCGTTTCCCCAAAGGTCAAAGCTGGCAGTCTGATTGGCTTCTTTGTGTGTGAATAAAGCAGGCCTCGTGCGAGGTTCCGCTGTTGGGAGAGGAACCGGCAGACTTGGACTGTTAGTCCTGCTGGCGTATGAGGACTCCCTTTGTTACCTAGGCTACTGGCTCGCCTCGCTCCATACCGAGGTCTTATCAGTGTTGGGGAGTCATGACAGGAAGAGAGGAGGACGGCAAGGGGGATGGAGGCAGGCGAAGGTGAAATGGAGGGGGGGTCCCTAGTGTAACAAAAGTCCCCCAGGGATGAGGCTGGAGAGAGCTGACGCCGCCGGCTCTTTCCAGCCAGCCAGACAAACAAGCTTCACAAGCGCATAGACGCAGGTCTACAACACTGCCGTCAGCCATCTCTCTCTCTCTCTCCACTTTGTTGTCTATTGAAAAGGAGAGGTGGGAGACTTGACTCGACGCAGGTACTGACAACTCCAGCTCGAAAGAAACACAACCAAAACAAGTCAAATAAGCAGCAACAGGCACAGCAGGGACAACTGAATGTGCACCTGAGCTCTACTGTGGCTCTGAAATAACATTTGATGCAGACTTCAACCGGTTTGTGGGGAAGTCTGTTGTTTGTTTAGGGCCACCTGGGCTTGTTTTACTAACACTACCTACAACATTATTCTGGTATCACTGCCAGTGTCCCATGTGTGTATGAGATGGAGAAAGAGTGTGTGTGTGTGTGTGTGTGTGTGTGTGCAAACTGTATCCTCTGTGTGTGCTACAGCACTCTGTGTGAGATGGAAGGCACTTTGCGTTCATATCCTTCCATCATGCATTCATGGAGAGATTACAGGGTGAAGGGAAGGGTGTGTGTGTGTGAGGCCAGAGAGGCTCTTATGCAACTTCAACTAGGCCCGTGCCCTGCATGCATCGGGCCTGCCCACTGTGATGCCAATCTCATGGGACAGCCCTGGGCGCCAGCACCAGTTCCTACCAGGCACAGGGAGGTCAGGAAGGGTTTTCAGGCTCGCTGGGAGGGGGGGGGGGGGGCAAGACATAGATGGGCACTGAAATAGGCACCTATAGTTTGGGTCCTTCCATCTACAATTCTATGCATGGCGTTGAGATATCTATTAGAAAGACCCCTTATTTATGAAGCCACAACTAAATGTCAGAACATGTCACAACATGTCATGTCTGGCTCCATGGCTACAGCATGGGTGCCGTTAGCCAGTGTCGATTATACATGGCCTCCAGCCATCCCTGCTGCTGCCTGTGGGAGCCAGGGGGTTCATCAAAGTGTCCCTCAAGTGCAACATGCCAGGGGGACAGTATTTTAGAATGTAAACACAACACAACGTTTTCCTAGAGGAAGAACTCCCCCGTCCTTGACTTCCCAACACCCGCAGTCTAATCCAGAGAAACTGAGGGAAAGGGAGAGAGGGAGAAATGGTGAGAGGAGAGAAACGTCCTGGGTTGCTCATAGGCACCTGGAGGAAGGATTGGAGGGGGATTCCCTGGCCTCGTTAATAGCATCAGGCTAAAGAGCACATCAGCCCAGCCTATCTGCTCTCTGCTCAGTAGCACACAGGCCTAGACCACTGCTTCCCCAGCCTGGCCGCATCCACCCAGCAGGCTAGTATATTTCCATATCATATGTTGGTGCCATGTGAGCTACTAATAAATAATAAGCTAAGTGGAACCCAACATTGCTTGTCATTTTTTTATAGGTTCTAGCAATAAAGTTTGATTTTATTTCATTGGATTTGGAGCCATGCCGGAGTCACACTTATTATCATTGTGTCGTCACACAATAACTAGATTCATAGTGCGATCTGCAGCTATGTATAACAGATTATGGAGGAAATCAGGGATTTCTTATGTGCTTCAGTTGATCATAATCAGTAGATCAGATATTGTACTATAATTTGGTCATGTATTCTATGCTATCATTCACATGTTGTATTTTCATTGTGATTGTCACTGCCTGCCTATAATAATGAACATTTATTGTCTGTATCTTTGTTTTGGGATATTCACTATACACCTCTGATCTTCATGCCTCAAAAGATACTTTGCCAGTACCGCTGTGTGTCTGAACTGGTCGTTTTTAACTTGAGGTGCTTGTTAGACTCTCCCTTCAACCAGCTGGTTGTGTAATACTTCTAAACCGTTGGTCACATTGTTCTAGTGGAGACGGACAGCGCGTTTGAGGTCGACAAGATCCACTTTAGTTTTACAGAAAGAGGTTGATGGGGGCTGCAGGGTTGAGGCTGGGAGAGGCAGAGAGAGCAGGCAGGAAAAGGGAGAAAGCAGGTCTACAGAGCACAGCACAGAGAGGGGGGGGGGGAAACAGAGAGGGAGCCAGAAGGAACACAGTGTCTCAGGGTTGCTGAGGGCAGGCACACAGAACGGAAAGCAGACAGGGGGAGGTGGGGGAGAAAGAGGGGGGGAGATACAGGGAGAGAAAGAGGGAGAGAGAAAAATAGAGAGAGAAGAGCAAAGGAGAGGGGGGGCAGAGATAGAGGGGGGGACGAGAGAACGGGGGAGGAAAGGAGAGCGGGACAGAGAGAGAGGGAGGAGAGGGAGAGAGAGAATGAGAGGAGACGAGGGGGAGGACATTGTGTACCGAGCCACAGCAGCAGCAGCAGATCTCTGGCCGCAGCACACAGAGGGGCTGTGTTGTGTGCTGTGCGGTCTGGCAGCCCCCGCTTTACATGAGAGCAAACATGTGACTGGGTAATGAAAGACGGAGAGAAGGTGAGCAACGGAGAGAGGGAAGGAGGGGTGAGGGAGGGGGGATGGGAAGGAGAGGGAGGGGGGGAGGGAGGAAAGGAGCTAGGAAATGAATGCAGACAGTGTGCTCTGCCGCTGTTGGGTCTGCTGGTCTAGTGTGGACAACCACGAGAAGCAGCCGTCCCGTCCCCCCCCCCCCCCCCATATCCCACCCCCATTCTGGACGGGCACTGCGCTGGACTGCATTCCAATGGCCCCCCGCAGAGGTGATGGAGGGATCTGGTTACAGGACTGACAGAGAGTTACACGAGAGAGAGATATAGAGATAGACAGAGTGTAAGAGAGAGGGAGGATACACAGAGAGAGAAAGAGAGGGAGAGAGAACGCGTGGCACCCTGTCAAGTGTGCGTCCCACACAACCAAAGGCCGGTGCACGACACAGCAGGAGAGAGCAGAGAAGAGGATATGCAGAGAGGTGGAGTTTAGGGGAACGGTGAGAGGGGGTGAGAACGAGAAGTGGAAAGGATGGAGGGAGGGGGAGAGCGAGAGACACTGTCAAAATCAATACAGTGGGTGACAGGCTTTTTATAGCCACAGGAACTGCCTTCAACCCCCCCCCCCCCCCCCCGCTTTCCAGAGCAGTAGAGCGTGCCAAGCAGGGTGTGTGTGTGCTTGAGGGGGGACTCGGGAGAGGAGGAAATCTGGTAGGCTTCAGGCAAGAAGACACCGGCTCAATATGCAACACACTGGATATAGTGAGAGTCCAGGCAGGGAGGATGAAGAGCTATACAAACAGGGCTTTGAGTTCAATCTCAGGCATCCACTTCCTTTGGTCATCCCAGGCCACACACACACACACATGCCCTGCAGTTTTCTGCATGCACACATGTGAAAAACACACACACGTGCCTAATCCTTCAATTCTGTGGTGTGAGACAAACCCAGACATGCAGAAGCTCTTTGCTAGACACCCCAACCCATCTTACCAGGCTACAGGGTCTCTCAGGTAGGTCTAACCCTGCTCTCCCGACAGAGGGAAAGGGAGAGAAAGAAAAATAAAGAGTTGGCTGCCAGAGGGGCGGAGACACTCAGGAGCTTTTACGGTAAACCATGAGTCACTCAGCCCACACAGCTGGGCCTCTGCCATTCTCCCCCTCCTCTCTGTCTTTCTATTGGTACCAGGCCAGTCCCTCTCTGGCACCGCCAGTTCCCTGTGACTCCGCCCCCTCGAGGGAGCAGGAAACGGCTCTGGCCAGCAAAGCAGCACACTCCACCAGGAGGAATCCACCAGCCAGACACGGGCCCCCATATTCAGGAAACATCAAAGGCCTGGCTGGAGCTGGGGGACTCTGGGTGTTGGCTTGTGGGGATGGGGCGGGGGGGGGGGGGGGTAGTCTAACAGAGTGTGTGTTTGAGAGTTCTTGGAATGAACGAAGATCTTTCTAAACTATGATCTAATCTGAGGTCTGCTTGTTCTTGGGAAGAGCATTTGGGTCATATTTTGCAGTGACATTGCTTGGGCAAAGATAGCATTTTGTTATAAACTCATACACACACAGGCAGACACACACTGCCAACACTCCCTCTCTCACACATACACACACCTATATAACCCACCAGCTGTGTTTACTCCTAGTCAGGCCCCCTACTTTACCCTGCTCTCTCCATTTATAATGCTGGGCCTGGTAAAGTAGGATTGAAAGAAACACCACACACGCACACACAAGGAAAAAGGCAGATAGCCATGACTAGAGCGGAATGCCAAGCTAAACAATATGTGAACCCCCCAGTGTCAAAGGCTACAACCATGGTTATACAGAGGGAATTAGGAGGATACATAAGACAGAGAGGAGGATGGAGAGAGAGAGAGAGAGAGACAGAAAGATGGAGAGAGACAGATACATGGATAGAAAGTGAGAAAAGGATACACAGAGAAAGGAGGATAGAGAAAGAGGATACAGAAAGAGACAGAAAGATGGAGAGAGAGGAGGATAGACAGAGAGGATACAGAGATGGGAGGATACATAGAGGGCACGCTAACCTGTTGGCAGGCTGGCTGCAGAGTGGTTCGGTGGCGAGTGGGTGGCGGTGGCCTCAGGGCGCCCTGGGGCAGGGGGCAGGGTGCCGGGGGGCAGGGGCTGGCCCCTCTTCAACAGTTGCTTGTGCTCTTGCTGGCGGAAGCGCGGAGGCACCTCTCTGGCCGGGTAGCGCTGTGGGGGCTGGCTCGGGGTCTGCTGCTGTGTCGGCTGGGCACCACCGGGGGGGCGCTTGCCATTGCCACTGCTGGTGGAGGGCACGGACGGGGCTGCAATGGGGTTGGCGGGGGGAGGAGGAGGGGTGGGGCTGGGCTTGGCAGAGTCTGGCACTGTGGGATAAGTGGATGAGGTAGGGAGAAGAGAGTGAGCGAGAGAGAAGGGAAAAGGGTTAGAAAGCACCTGGATGGCCCAAAAAAACAAAATACAAACACACCTGCATTCACACAGCCCTCCCGCAATTTTGTAATGGGTTGTGTGAGAAGCATAAATCAAGACCCAACCACCCTTGAACTCCTTTTCTGGCTGCCACGGCTGATGACGGTGTGGAATGAACGGTTCCCATGACAATTCGCCACAGATTATAACCATTCGGAGGGTCAAGAGTGCGATAATGGACTTAAAACCACCCCTCTACACCATCATTCCCTAACAGGCCCATCACTGGGGCATTGTTAAAGATCACCACACCACAGTGTTCCCTCGCATAGGTCACTACCCCTGAACAATCACCACCACATAAGCTAGCCATTAGCTGCTGAGGATGCTACGGCTAAGTGGCTCGGTCCATCTCAGACCCTGGGTTTCCCCTGGCAACAGGCAGTACAAAGAGACAGATTTTAAAGCTTGCTCGCTCCCTCTCTCCAGATATCTGAAAGCTGACTGGAAAAGTAGTTGACCTGGCAATGACCTCTCTCTCTCTCGCTTTCTCTCTCTCTCTCACATAATTCCTGACCAGCTGCTATTATGTCTAGGGGTCACAGTCCTGAAATAACAAGCCTCTACTCGTTCACTTCCTCCTGGTCTGTGTTAGCCTGCTAGCTAACTAGCATCACTGAGTGCAAGGAGTATGCTAATGCATTGGCACTGGTAGAAAGTGTATTACAGGTATATTAACTTGTATATTGTAAATAAGGCTAGGTCCATGGGGAGGCTAGCTTCCCAGGGCGGGTGAGATGCATGATGGGAAACAGAGGACAGGCTGGATAATAATATCTATCCAGTAGCTTACATAACACATGAATTTTTCATGAAATATGAGAGGATGGTACTGTACTGTCACAGCCATTTCCATGTTTGCTTAAAGACGTGTTTAGGTGATGTTGGAGTGCTCAGACACTGCAGTACAAGTGATTAAGCAGGCCTGTCCGTTACAAACAGAGGCAGCTACACCGAAAAGAGCTGGGAACATGAACCAAAACATCAGCTGACTGTGCTTAGGCAAACCAGCATGAGATTAACATTCAGGGTTGGATCTAGACAACAGGGTGTGTGTGTGTGTGTGTGTGTGTAATAATTTAACAAATGAAAACATGTTGGCTGAGGAGAAGCAAGGTAAACACGAGTCGCCTGTATAGCCTGTACGAAAACAAGAACAGGGCTTCGCCATTGGATGTGGTTCAGTGCATATGCAGCAAAGCGCTGAGCAGATCTCACACATGCGCGCAGTCTCTCTCACACACACGCAGTTATATAACGGTGAGGCCCATGGTAGGGCGAGAGGACAGGATGGTGTCATTCTAGAACACAGGGGCAGTCACAGAGACATGAACACACACAGTTCTTCTTCAAGGTATTCCCGCCCTCTCTTTCCCTCCAGAGACGGGATATTTTGTGAAGTATTTAGCCTTAAAAACAAAGCTTGACATTGGGTCACTACCCCAGGCTCAAGCTCCTGCTAAGACTTGCATGCCAGCAGCAAAGGAACCACAGGAAAGCTCTTGAGCTGGAGCACGCTTTGCGTTTGATCGCTTTACATGTTATTTTTTTCCCCTCCCTCCCTCCTTCTCCTCATTCATCCATCCTGGTCACCTCATTGTCCCAACTCATTAAGGACAAATTACAGCCAGCAGATGGAAGTCATAATTCCTGGCCAACTCTGGCTTGTGGACTGTAAAAGGGGGATTTTCCACCTTGAAAACGAGAGAATTTCACGTTGTTGCCGTTGATGTGAGTGCAGAGGCAGAGTGTGCTCTCTCAGAGCTCTGTGACGTAAAACCTTCTAGAAGCTGGGGGAAGGGAGCTGCCGGCACTCTCCCCCCACCAATCAGAACAAGCTCAGGGAGAGCGAGATAAAGGGAGACAGTGGAGAGGGCTGAGGTAACAAGGAGGGAGGGGGCTGGGGTCGAGAGGTGCAGAAAATGGTGTGTGTGTACGTGTGTGTGCCACATAGTCCAACCGTCTGAGCTCTCTGCTTTGCACCGAGCGAGCCTGAGAGTCTCAATGCCTGAATCCAACTCCTGCTAATCCTCTTACAATTCGAACACCCTTCTCCTACGGCACACACACACGCACACACACTCTCCTTCCCTATAACGAGAGAACAAAAATGACAATTGCCCCATACTTTCCAATTGGTTTATTTTACACTGTGATGCCGTAAACAGCGTCCACATGACGGGTGATGATGAAATGTGGGCTTAAGTGTGATCGAGAGGCATAATTTGGATCTGGTGAGGGGGAGTGTAATCTGTAGTTAATCACTGGATTGGAGCGTGCGCTGCTTCTGCTTCTGCAACTCGCCTCCACCGCTGTTCGTACAGGAATACCAGACGTTCATTCAGCCGTTTATAGGCCCGGTATCTTATCACACTAACAAATGAAGAAGAAGGAAAAAAAATGCCTCTGGGCGCTTGCGAGACATGGCGTCAAACGGGGGAGGACACGCTCTTTGGGGGGGAGAAGAAAAATAGAAAAAGATCAAAGGAGAGAAGACAATGACATACAGCAAGCACACGCTCCCACACACACACACACACAGTGTTGCCAGCGCACCGGGTGTCGAGGAGCCGGCTTGCACGAGCGTGGTGCCGAGTTCCTACTTCATCAAAGATGCAGATCAAAACCTAACAGTGGCGGGATCTCTGAGCCTCACGCTGAAGACGACCCATTTTTACCCTTTAAAGCTGCTGCACGTGTCGTCACGGAATAGAGACGCCAGCACATTGAGACAAGACTATTTGCGACTTGAGGAAAAGACAAGAGGTAGTGAGAGAGTTGGGTCTGTTGGAGGGGGATGAGAGACAGAGGTGGGTGGGGAGGATGAGGAGACGGGTAGTCCTACCCTGGCTCGCAGGAGAATGTCTTTGAAGTGAAAATGCAGTGCCGAGTGTGCACTCATTCATGAAATGATGGGACAGTATCTACACACACACGTACTCAAAACACACCCACGTTTAGTTAGCCAGTGATTATAGGCTTTCCGTAGCTGAGCCTTTAATCAGCCCAGTGAACACCTGAATGGGGCGTTTTCAGGGCTCCATTCTGGAGGACGTCTTACAGCTTCCAACACACTAATGCTGTTCTGCCAACACCGTTTTACACATAAACACTTACCAATTCATAGAAAGGATTTTTATTTGTTCCTTTTATCTTATCTTAAAGCCTTATCAGGATGGCTTACTCTCCTGTGGTAATACTGCACTTTGCACAACTGTGCACAGATCGAGATGGCTTGCTCTCTGCGGAACAACTCACTGGTTGGGCTCCCAAGAAATCCTGGGCTGGGACTGCACATCGCCAGCCACAAAATAATCCAAGCACAAAAGAAAAAAGACAAAATGCTGGAGATACTCATCTGAACCTATTAGATATGCGGTCAAGGCTGGAGGAACAAACCACTTACCCACCAAAAGGGGGATAAGAGGGTTAGCCGTCTCTCCTAGATCTCTTCGGCTTGTCTACCCCCCCTCACACACACACACTCTGGGTCCTACTATCTGAGCAGTGGGCCCCTGAAGGGAGTGTAGAGATTACACATCTTAATTAGGACAGATTAAATACATACTGTAGTTAAGAAGAGCATCTCTCCCACCAGGCCCACCAAACGGTGGTTAACGTGTACAGTCAACATTTGCCTGTTTATCCATTCTTTAAATGGATGTGACGTATGAGGTTGAAGTGTGTGTTGGTGTGTGCGTGTTGGTGTGCGTGTGTGGGCAGTGTGAACACAGGAACAGAAAGGCCGTGCTGTCAAGAAATGCTTGGAGGACAATCCATCAATAGCTTGTCATTTCCGAGGATTAGTTATAGGTCCAAACCTGCTCTCAGACTCTGCAATATAAACACAGTACTCTAACGGACGACTCTCACACAGACGTGGAAAGCTGGGAACGCGTCTACAATTCTGCCGAGGGGCAATGGAGGTTCCAGGTTCCACCCCTGGTCTGACTGGCTGTCTGACTGGCTGCCTGGCGGACTGAGGCTGGCTGCCAACAGACTGACACCTCCATTACTAGCTGCTACTAGCACCGACAGACTCCTGGTCTAAGACGACTCTACTGCCTGGCTCAGCTGCTACCTGCTCTCACCACTGCCAGTTCACCTCATACATCACACCACCACACCAGCCCCGAGCCAGCAGCTTCTTCAACACCACCACCACACACACACCTCCACCCCAACACACACACACAAGCCACAGGTGGGCAGACGTTTATGCCTTCCAGTAGGGTGTGTGTGAAGTGGTTGCTGCTGGCTTTGGCCAACCTCAATGTGTGTGCGAGGTAGGAAGTGAAATTGGATATTCCATCCGTCTAGCGTGGAGTCGGGGGGATGCCGACTGGCTCTCACCCCGACTGCAGTCCCCTGGAAACAGCTCCGCTTCACAGGGGCCCACTCATGTTATCCATCTAACCCACCTCTCAGTCAACCACACCTCTCAGTCAACCACACCACGCAGTGCGACCGAGACAGTCTGTAACGACCAATGGTGATCTGGATGACTGGAAAAGTTGGCAAGGCGTTCCAAATCTTGAACTATCCCTTTAGTTTTATCACCTGACAACTGAGTCTTGAGGAGCCAATCTAGAGATGGCCGCTATTAGGCGACTGGAAGAAATCAGTGACGCTAGCTAACGGAACCATTTTCTGTATGTGTGTGCAAGTCTTGATTACAATTACCGGCGTGTTGCCGTGTTTGGCGGCAGTGACATAGCGGCGGGGCGGATCGAAATAAATCCCCTTCTGATTACGCTGCAGTTTATGGCGCTCAACACAAGACGCCGAGTGTAATTAAGCCAACGTGAAACGGCAAATTAACCTGTTATGAAATTACAGCACACGCCGCTTTGGAATAACAGCGTTATCTTTTTATGACACTATGTAAATGTGCGGCTCGGCGCGTCGTGAACGTGTGTGTGCTGCTCCTCCGCCCACACACTCCGCCTCTGCTGGGGAAGATGGGAAAATATACACAACATGAAAGAAGATTCTAGTACAGCAGGTATGTCATAACAGTTGCTAATTAACCCCCCTGACTTCCGACACAATAGTGGGTATTAACTGCAGCGGCATTACTGTGAGAGGAGTGCCTGAGCCTGCCTGTCCATCCCTCCCTCCATCTGAGCCCTGGTCATTATACTGAGTGGGATTTGGGCTCTGCGCTGCTGAGTAGGGGTATGTGCATGTACCAGGATGAGAGAATTATTATGCGTGTGTGTGTGGGTCTAAACGAGATGGCTAGTGTATCTAGGTTGTGCTTACTGTGCACACATGATTGGACGCATGTATAAAAAATTAATTGAAATTAACTGCATTTGTGTGTGTGTGTGTGTGTGTACTACAAAGACTCCAAATGGGGCACTTGGCAGAGTAAGGTTGTTTGACACGCATGGGTGCTTGCGCAATGTATATGCATGTACAGTGTGCACAAGCTGCATTACCGCCTTAAAAGGATGGTGTGGGGGGGGCAGCCAGCATCTGGCACACAGGGGGGTTGGTGTGTGTCGGATTCGCTGAGGTGTATTCATGTGTGTGTGTGTTTTGTCAGTCGCACCCGGTGCGCTCATCTCTTTACAGGACCCCTCCACTGCAAAAGCCAGTCACCGAGCAGACAGGAAACTGGAGCATGTTCTCACTCTTTCACTCAGTTCTGCCTATTCCTCCACCTCTTTCCTGATGTGAGCCCCTCTAGCAAATACCGACAAATAAAGAGAAGAAACTTCTCTCAGGTGCTCTCCTAGCTAGGCAACAACACCCCCCCCCCCCCCCACAAGAGCACAGATGCCTTTGGGAGTTGTCTCCAACTGTCATCTCAATTCAATTCATCCTCAACCAAGGCAACCCTCACTTCCCCAGACAGCAGTGGGTGGTGTAGGGTTACACTGGTGGAGGGGCCCCCCCCCGAGCTGTAAATCTGGGTCTCCGCTCCCACCCTGCCGTCCTCATCAGTCCTCTCATCGTTGGCACGGCAGTCAGCTTGGGCTATGTCAACACAATTAGGCTTATCTACTTCCAGATAGGCTGCACATAAAACACACGTGCACAATGTTAAATGTCAGCTCCCCCCAAAATGGACATGGTCGTTTGTGTGTGGGCCTCCCCTTAACAGTGTGAAAACGACAGTGTCGTCGTCGTTGAATTACAGACTAAAAGACCTTACTCCACATGATGTTCTACACTACCAGTTCGGATTACTCCAGTTGAAACCGAGGGCATCCACTAATGGCTCAACAGATGCTCTAATGAGATTTGGCCCTGCCTATCCCTTACCCCCCCCACCTGACTGTCTCCCCACCTTAATTGCCCTCTCTCTCTCTTTATCAATTTCTCTTTCACTGGAGGGGACATTCTAGGAGTCTAACCATCTACCACTGATCACCTTTCTCTCTCTGTCATCCATGAACTTTGGCACTGCGGACTGACAAACAAAAAGAGCCGAGTTCAGTCTGCTAGCTAGGAGACCTACTGCGCACTCTGCTCCTGCCTATGCCCCCCCCCCCTCCTCTAATGCCGTACCTCATTGCCCCCCCTCCTCCTTCCAGCCTCTATCCCTGTGAACCCATAAATCTTCCTCCTCTCTGAGCCTTGTGCACCTACCTCCACCCTCCTCTTCCCTGAACTCAATGCACCTCTCCTCATTGGGCCATGGAGCCCAGGAGAGGGTGAGGAGCGTCTGGGTCTCCTCAAGAGTCTCCCTGCTCCTTATTATAGTCTGGCTCCCCCTCTGGCTCAAGCCAGGGCCACCTGCGCGCGGCAAACACTTCCCGACTAGACATGCGATCATTCATTTCAAGAGCAATGCTTTAGACGGGAGGGAATTGTTCAAAGTGCAGCGCCATTCCTCGGAGGGGACAGACACAGTGTCGTGTTGAGCTGTTTCCGATTCAATGATATCAGGGTCAAGACGAAACATACAACCTCTCTCTGACATACTTCAAATAGCACACCAAATATGGTGCGCTCGCACTGGGTCAGACACCGGACACATGGGACCAGGGGAGGTGGGGGTGAGGTAAGAACGCAGTTGAAAACGGGCTTGAACTGACTGTGAGAACGGCACACTCACCTTTGGTTTTCTGTTCAGTGGCCTGGGAGAAAAGAGGGAGAATACGTTACAGTCTGATAGTCAGAGAGCTTCTCTGGCATGAACAGGAGAACATTGCACAAAAGATGAGAGGGTCAAACCATCAACGTGCGCACACACACACAATTTACCCTTGGGATTGATAGTCCCTACTATTGCTACTACACACACACTAACACACACACAAACTGTCCCCCTCCTCCATGAGCCAACAGGCTTCTTGTGGGCTGGACTGGCCAGCCCCAGGCCCAAATGAGCCAGCCTCCCTGATTGAACACCATGTACTTGGATTTCTGTTGTTGGCCTCCTGTAATGCTAAATGTTTGATGCTAGTGGGACTATGGGAAGGGGCTTATGGGAAATGTAGTCAGTCTGCGAAAAAAAAGAGGCGCAACATGTCTTAAGGATCTACACACACGGAAACACACGCACTCCTCAGACACAGACACACACACACTCCTCAGACAGAGTGGGCGAAGGATATGGAGATCAGAATGTTGGCCTGTTTAACTCATGGAGCAGAAAGAGATCACACACATGCTCACGTGGGGAGGACGAGAGGCGGAGGGAGGGAGGGAGGGAGGAAAGGGGCCACATCGCCGTCTTGCTGCAGGGACATGACAGGGCCTCACACACACACACACACCTTTTTCTGAGCGGCGTCCTTTTTCTTTTCTTCTTGCTTTTTCTTTTTCTTTTCTTCCATCAAATGGTTCTCTGCTTGTGCTCTCTGCTTTGTCTCGTGGCTGAAATGAGAGCACCAGAGGGGGGTTAAAGACATGGGGGAGAGAGGGGGGAGGTAAAGCTGAACACACCTGTGCCCGAGAGCTGTATTTCCATGTCACCTCCGATCAGAGCAGTGGTTAAAACCACAGGGTCATTCCTCAAATGATGCACTCACTAGGCCTGTCGCGATAGTCAATATATTGACTTATCGCACAATATATGGAAATATATTGGTGCCGCGATATATTGCAACTGATCATTTTTATATTTAAAAAATATTGATTATATTCATTTTTTACATAAAAACGAATGTCACCCACTTTTTAGTCGATCCCGCTGCCTCTGTCAGCTTGTCTGCTTTCTGTGTCAAAAGCATAGGCGGGGCTAGCGTCTCCACACACACACACACACACAGTGGACACCGACAGGTGAAGAGAAGGAGTGAACCCACTGTGTTATAAAGTGTTCTGTTTTGTGACATCTACAGCTAGTTAGGAAGAACAAGTCCAAATGGATTTGGTTTCAAAGCCGCAATCTTCAGCTCCGGTGAGGGAACATTTTGGCTTTAAGCCGAATGAGATGAGAGACAATTAACGTGAACGAGCCGGTATGTCGACTTTGTTTAAAAACAGTGGCAACGAAAAGAGGCAACACAACTAACCTAAAACATAACCAACCATCCCACCCAGTTTTTCAACCTGGGAACAACAACTGCAGCTGGAGCTGGAAAGGGGTCTTCCATGCAGTTATCTGTTATCTGTTACAGATGCCTTTTCAAGTGCAAATATAAACGTGACAGCGCGAAATGGCGCACACTCACGGATAGCGTAACTCGCTATATAGCCAAAGAGATGCAGCCATTAAACACGGTCGAAAAACCAGCAGTTACAAATATGCTGCAAACTTTTTATAAACGGTACGAATTGCCAAAGAAAACGTACATCTCCCAAACTGCCATTCCATCCTTGTACAATAAAGTAAAAGACGACATTCTGAAGGAGATCAAAGACATCTCCTTTTACTCTGCCACTACAGATATGTGGTCAAGCTCAAATATGACGCCTTATATGAGCATGGCCATACACTTCAAAACTGCTGACTGGACTCTGCAGTCAAAGTGTTTAGAGACCAGATACATACCCCAGCCCTGACCTTATGTAATCATTGGCATAAAATTGTCTGAAAATTACAATAATATCGTTTATCACAATACATTTTTTAAAAGTAGTTATTGTGACAGCCCTAGCACTCACACCAAGGTCTATGTCTCTAGCCGCTTCCACAGACACTAGCCTCCTGAATAGACTCTGAATGGAAGTTAAATACTGCTGAATGGTCCATTTGGTCAATTTCCATTGAAATATCCGAGGCACTTCACTCTAACACAAGATGTTTTTGCCTTTTGTGTGTGTTTGTGTGAGTGCGTGTGTGTGGTGGGGTTGCTCTGGGTGTTTGGTATGTGGCTCGGTTATGGAACCTATTAAGAGGCCGTAGGGTGATGCTTGGTGGTGGTGATTCTGGGGCCCGGAGGCAGTCATCGGGGGGTCTCTGGGGCCCCCCTGTGCTCCAGCCTCCAGAGGCAGCCAGTACCAAGATCTTTAGGCCTCACACAGGGGCCCATGCTCAACTATCCTAAAACAAAGTCCCACCCTGCCACTTACTGTGGCAGGCTAACCCTAACCCACCCATATCCTGAAACCGATACCCTACGTTCTTCAACATCCCCAGGAAATCGAATCAAAGCAACAAGGACCATTTCATAAACACAAAAAACTGCAACTGCTTTCTGCCTGCCTCAGTATGATTTGGACTCTACCTAAACAGACCTGTGTTGGAATCACCGCCACGTGCACGGGCACGCGCACACACACACACAAAACCACCAATGCTATTAAAAAGCTACCTGACATTTCCATATCCTTTCACCACGCAGGCAGTTCCAGGGGAGACGGGTGTATATTTAGCCTTAATAAGTCTTGGCATTTCTCTGTGCTTTAAAATGCTAGCTGCTTTAAGGCCTGAGAGGAGAGAAATAAAAGAGTCTGGAAAAATACATAAATTGTGATCCGCTTCCTTGAACCTTTAATGAGAATTTGCACATAAAAAGGTTTGCTTTTAAGTCTCTGGCAAAGCAGCTTGCTGCCTGTGGAGCGGGCCATTGCATGGCAGAAGACGCTCCACCCAGGCCCTGTGTGTAGCCAGGTGAGGGCTGGAGTGAAGAGAGTTCATCTTAGACCATGGCTGAGAGGAGAACTATTTTCTGGAGTCTGCCATCAAGCCAAAGCTATGCGGCAATGTGATTCTCTTCACCCTACCCTGAGGGCTCGTCAGATTTTGGATCCTACAATTCTGCTGTCTCACAATGGGTTTGGAACTGGTTTAGAACAGGGTTTTGCCAAGCCACCATAGGAAAGAACATACTTTTACTTCACTTTAAGCATTTTGGTTTCAAAGAGAAAAACAGGAAAGGACAGTTGGGCTATTTATAGTCCTGTCCTTGTTTATCACTAGGCTGTTCTCTAGAATGGAGGCCTGCAATTACGTGGATGGAATTTGCCTCAAAATGTACATGCGCACGCGGAAGAGGCCAGCGCACACACTGCCCTTACCACCCATTCACTTCATAAATATTTATTTTTCAGATCCAAGCGTCTAAGTAGAAGTCCTGGTGCTTCAGCTGCCTTGCTATAAATAGGATCTCTTTATTCAAAGCCAACAGTCTGCTTGTGTCACGTAGCATCCCAGACTCCCATGGATGCTCCAGTTAATCTGTACTGCTGTCTGCCCCGTCTGAGACGAGAGGAGAACACACCCATCAACAGGGAATCTAGTTTGGGCGGGTTGGAGGGAAGGGCTCCTGTTCCTCAACATCTGTCAGGTATTTATGTGGCCCGCCAGACAGTCTTTATGCATAGGGTTGGGACACAGAAGCAGCATTAACCAAGTGTGAAGCTGAAACACCTCAAGACAGTGTGGTGCACAAATGGGAGTTCCATGAGCGGCTGCAGTGGACGCTGCAACGGCAGGAAGCCCAGCAGAGAAGGGACCAGGGAGGGGCTAATGGACAGACACCTGTCAGGGAGTGGAACCCTGCTGGCCCAGAGAGCCATGCCTGGATCATGGGTGAGGTCCCTCAAACCAGGCAGACGGGGAGGATGAACAAGGAGAACAAAGAGACCCCAGAAAGGGCCTATTAAGAGCAAGTGTAAAATTGCAGGGTGGAAATGTCAGGAGACAGGTTTTTTATGTCAGTCAGTGTGTGTCTGTGTCTGTGTGTGCGTGCGTGTGTAGCACATGGAAGAGGCATGTCTGAATGCTCTCATGTTGGAACGAAGGAGGGAAGAATGTTAGGGAGTGGGGAAACAAGTGCACAAAGATTGACGAGACTAGGCGGACTGTGTGTGCGTGTCTGTGTGTATGTGCGCGTGCATGCGCTAGCTAGACGACTAGTCACTGGGCACAGAGCCAGGAATGCCAGTGCTGCAAGACAAACAAGAGCACGGCAAGCCCCAGGGAGCACGTTCACTCGCTAGCAACAGCCACAGCCACAGCAACAGCCACAGCCACAGCAACAACCACAGTCACAACGGCAGAATCTGCCACTCCGCTTCTCAGCAGTGGTGAGACACCCTTCACCAAACTGTGGTGATAAGCGATGCTAATAAAGAACCCAGGCTGGATCTCAAAACACATCCCCCATACCCAGTCCGAAGTCAACTCAGGATTAAGCCATAACGCGTCACCCGGTACCAATTCCTATTTAATTGAAGTTATAATAGAATTCAGATTAACTGGCTAACTAGCTCTCTCTATTGCTCAACAAAGAGGATTTCCCATTCAAAAATAAAGTTATTCTCTTATGTCATAGCTTTACTTGGCCAATGCCAATCCACAATGAAGAGGAAAGGAGATTTTTAATATTCTGCTCTCATGCTCACTCCGACAAGCTCCTGAAATAACTACGGATTTACTCTGATGGCAGTCCCAAATGACTCCCATGATCCTCTCTGTCAGTAATGAGAAGTCTTTCATGAGCCCGGCCCACGATTTATTGCTCCAATAGATCACAGAAAGTCACCAACAAAGGACTTGGCCTCTAATCGTGTAGCACTTTCACTGTCTCACATTTGTCTTCACGAAGAGCAAACAATCTAGGACTTCTGTGGAGTAATAGGTTGTAAGGCAGGGGATACCCACAAAACACCGGGCTGAATAAAGAACACATCACCTTACTCAAGATTTCCATTGTGTGGTTTCATGACTAGGCAAGCTTTTATTGGGATACCTGATACATTCGACCCAACATTGTGCCACTTCAGATGTCAACTTTAGTCGTTTAGTCGACTAATCGGTCAATTTCGTCTTGGTCGACTGACATTCTCATTGGTCGACCAGTTGCATTTTTTTTACCAATAAAGACATTTTCATTAATTTAGTCTTTGATATTTATTCCTTTATAAGCAGTTATATATTACTGTATTCAAAATATAATTAGCCTATGTTTTATCCCCAACTTTAAATGCTTTAATTTAGGCTATTTCGTAACAGCGCCACAGTTTAGCGCACCACGTAGAACACTCGGGAACCGCACGTGGCTGGCTGCACTGCTGCTTCGCGCTCAGTAGCCTAAGAAATATGGGTAGTTTTGCTGTATTCATTCAGTTAGAACGCTACGTGTTTTGTCTTTAGTCGACAAAATGTCCAAGAAATCTAAATCTTTTGTCTGGCTGCATTTTACAAAAAAAGACGACAAGACTGTGGATCCTCTTGCGACGAAATGAAAGATTATCTTCAGGACAGAAGTAAAGTGGACACTGCTGGGCCACTTGCGTGGTGGAAAAATAATGAGGAGAGATATCCACAACTTGCTCGGGCAGCCAAACGCCTGCTCTGCATCCCTGCAACCTCCACTCCTGCAGAGCGCATATTTTCCAAAGCAGGATTTATTGTTAACAAGTCGAGGAGCTGTCTTTTACCCAAGAATGTGGACATGTTAGTGTTTTTGGCCCACAACATAAAAAAGGTGGACTAGGCCTGCAGATCTGTAAGTAGCCTTAACGGCTTTATTATGCTGACTCAATAGATTGTGTTTTCTTATGTTTTTGTTTTTATTTGTACACTTGACATGTTTGAAAATAGCCTTAATAATGTAACAAAACGAAAATAAACCTATAGGCCTTCCTACTATACAGCCTATTATTGTTAGGATTGTTTTTTTAGGCTATTTGGGTTTTTTGTGTTTGTTTTAAAACGCTTAGATCGGCTGGACAAAAGTTAACCCATAGCTTTGAAAGTAAAGAAGAATATACAGCCTGTATAAACAAGAGCTTTTGTTAGGATTTTTCATTATTTGGCAGTTTTAGCAGTTATATTTTTTGTAGCGTGTGGTGTGGTCAGGTGCGCGATTGTGACGGTCACTATAGACCTAGGACAGAGATCCTCACTTTGCAGTTAAAAAAATCACTTAATTTTCAATTTTTTTTATTATTATTATAGTTTTATGTATTATTGCTGTTTTTTCGTTGTTTTATAAAAGCTCTATGACAATTGTTTAATAAATGGTCAATCAAAATGCAAAACATCGCGTCTTTTTTTTTTTTCTTTTCTTTTTTTAGTCGACTGATCGTTGGGCAGGACAAGACTTTGGTCGCCTAAGCATTTCTTTGGTTGACTACAGCCCTATTTCGGCCACCGAAAAAGTTGTTCAAAATACCATTCAATAGCGTTAAATAGCTTTGATTAAATAGCCATCTCGAGGTTGACAGAGCTGGAGTCCTGAGGGGCATGGGCCACTAGCACAGAGAAAGCCCTGGTTCATGGCTCGTTAAACCTTTCCAAGCATTTACCAACAGGGACTCCATTGAGTGCTGTCTCAAACGAAGCAGCAGTCCATGACATGAGTGGACTGGATCCTATTGATAGGAATCTGGAGAGGCTGAGGTTCATAGACAGAAATGAAGTCAACTATGTTTTCAGTCCAGTTCTGTACTTTTTCAGTCGAGACCTGTGAATGTCACTAGCGGTGATGTCAAATGACCACACTTGCACGGACAAGATGCAAAGTATTTTCCCGCAATGAATGATCCACAGCACAGAGGAGAGAGGCCAATAAAAGCATGTACAAATACTGTTTGTATTAAAGGCATGAATATCATCATTAGGACTTAGAGTTAAACCAGGTGTCCCCAAACTTTTTTCTGCGAGGGCCAGATAATCTTTCCTTTCTTTAATGTGGGGCCGGCTCGGTCTGTAACAGAAAATTACATGGGCCGGAGTGACTACGAGTATTATTGTGGAGATTTTATTATGATTTTAAATGTATTTATTATGCTAGATTAGTTTATTATGCTCCGTACATAAGGGATATATAGCCTATTAAAAGAGCATTATTACTATCGTAATGACTTTTTGTCATATTCATTGCTATTGAAATCAAAACATTTACTTACTTATGCATATTAATCAGTGTGAACTGATCTCTGGCATTGTTCTGAGGGTGGGGACAAATGTGTGGGCGGGCCATATTCGACCCGCGGGCCGTAGTTTGGGGACCCCGGAGTTAAACTGTACCTTAGAAATATATTCACTTAGCCCTTCAGCTATGGTGCAACAGGCTGCAGAAGGAGGACTGAGATCTGGGATATGACCTAAGCTCGACAGTAATCACAGCATTAAGTGGCCTCTTTTTGTTATCGTGCCCCCCCCTTTGGCGCCTCCCCGTGAATACACAGGCTCATTCACAGGCCTGGGTGTTGACAGGGGGCCCTGACCCTGAAAAGGGTAGAAAAGCCTTCCACACACACCATTTTCCTCCACCAGGGCCACAGAGCAGGGACTGCAACGAATTAGCTAACCAGAGGTCCCCAGCCAGGCTCAAAGCAGCTGGCCCCCACTCTGTGTTAGGTGTGTTAAACCCGCTCAGGGATATCGGAGTGTGCTCAGCGAACCCTTCAGGCTGGCTGCCGGTGGATAAGTGGCAGTGAGGCCGGAGAGTTATGACAGGAGCGTCATTGTTTAGTGGGGCGACACTGGCAGAGGAAATACACTTCAATTGAATGAGGGGGGCATTTTGCCAGGGCAGCAGTGCAGGGTCTGTCTGTCTTCAGCAAAAAATAAGTGAACATAGCATCCCACTCAACCCCCCCACCAATGGAAGCTTCTTTTGCTCAGGAAGGCTTCACTGTATATGTGGCTTACTGTGATGTGCAGTCACTGTGCTTGATAGGAACTACGTAATAGCTCATGTTTTAACTGTCCTTTTTTTGTTTTGAACCAGAGTTTTACGCCACATAGCCTACGTCCACAACACAGTCATTTGAATAGATTCACAACTCTGGAAGACTACCAAAACCAAAAGGTCAGAATCTAGTAGCCACAGCATGTCACATTTCATTTCAATTACATTTCTTAACATTCAAAATAAGTCACGGGCACGTACATCTAAGATAACTATTTAAATAAGGTAACATGCATCTGTCAGTTATGTTATGCATACAAAAACCACTTGTATTGCCTTTATCGTGCATGCAAAATGGACACAAAATATAACAATAATTCCTCGGTCAAGTAGCTATTTTAAACAAATCAATTTTGAGTGTGCATCCCAACTAGGAGTTTAGCACTGTACCAATGTCTGTGCAGAAGCGGGGAGAACTAAATGCGTTGCTAAGCTGCCTCCGAATCACTGCCCCTCCTCCAATGTTATTATTAGGCAGCTAACCTAGCTATCTAGACAGCAATAAGATACAATGCTTATTGTAGCTAGTTGAACTTGCAAATTCATAACAATTCAACTCGCTTGAGCATAAGGGCTCCTGTTTGATCCTGATGATCGTAGCAAGGTCTGTGCAAGCTATCTGCAAGGCGATGCACTAGTATTCGTCCCGAGATACAAAGCTTGCTACGAAGCTAGCAACTATAATTCAGCAGATTTAGCTTGCTTAGCCAACGTCAGCTATATAGTATGCATTCGTTAGATATGCGAATGCGATAACAACAACCATCAATACAACTAAGTAATCAGCTACAAACGTCAAGAAATCCTTATTCTTTTGACGAGTTGTCGTCGAGACAAACGCAAAGTGCAAGAAAAACGTTTTAAAGCGCGCGACTTGGTAATAAAGCAATCCCGGTCATTAATTCGTGCAACGTCCAACATATGAAAATATGTTAAAATAAAATAAATAACCGCTGAAGATTAAAAAAAGAAGTCCTACCATGAACTGTTGAACAGTCAGTGGATTTTCGAAGGCGATGGTGCCTTTGCAGCCATTTTGTTGAAACTGGTGAGAGCGGCTCGCGACGCTTCTTTCGGCGGTGAGGGGAAGTACCTCTGTTCAGTCCCCAGCCACGTGACCTTCAATAACAAACAAACTGGTCCCACTACAGGCACCCATGCTCCTCCTACCCGTTTCCATGACAACAAGAGTCCCTCCACCTAATCCCTCCTTCCAACACTGTGCGGGTTCCCCTCATATTTGTACAAACGCAGGAGCGCTTATCAAAATGCAGAGCTTTGACATTTTGTTTCGTAAAGCTCGCTGGTTTCTCATAGACAATTTGGACAACCTTGTCGAAGAAAATTGATTCTCAACATATTTTACCAGCAGAGGGCACGAAAAAAAAGAGACCCTGAATCGTGAATAACGCCAATACACTCCCGACTGTCTGTATGTCAGAAAGACAATCTCAGTAAAGACACCTGACTCACAACCTTTCAGTGAAGATACCTGGAGCTCACACCATATATATCATCAATACACACACTGAAAGAGACCCCTACCCCTTACACACATAATACGCACACACACTTTTAATTTGTGAATTTTAGAAGACTGCTCCAAGGGAAAGAAATTGGTCTGTAAGTGGTCTCCACAGGGTTTTGTCCGGTGCTAAAAGTGTGTGGGTACTGGGTAGCCACCTCCTGTCTGCTTCAGATCCAAAGAAGGAGGCACTGCATTAAACTGGCAGCAGCAGATTAGACAGAAGAGACTACAATAGGCTGGCATGGTATCTTGTCTTTCCAGTAGGGACAGGGAAACACAATTACCTCCCGCAAGTCAATATTATAGTCATGCTGATAGGATGACAAATCCCCAGCCCACAGTCCCCCAGCTAGCCACAACTTTATCTCTGCCTTCATAATGAGAAAAACAAATTTGATTTGAGGGTTGGCCAAATATGTCCATGTGCAATGAGCCATATCTGAAACAAGGGACAGATCCATCATTACCCCCCCTCCTTATTTCCTCTGTCTCTCTCTATGTCTCTCTCTCACTCTTTCTCCTGCCTCCCTCTCTCTCTCTCTTTCTCTCTCACTGTCCCTTCCTCCCTCCCTCCTATCATTAGCAGGTTCACCATTAACCACCATCACCATCTGATACTACTGCTCCTGTAGCTGATGCTGTTGTGGAGATATACTGGATATATATAGAAATACTGGAAGACATAATATGGTGTGAGCACATCATAACTGACTACAGAACAGCATGACAGGCGCATGCAATTAAATCACCATCTGTACAAGTGTCACCAACGTATGGTTTATATGGTGATGTTATACTTTACAGCATCAAAGGAAAATCACAATTATTCAGCCACCACAATGATGATTTCTAAAGTAAAAGCATGGAGTAGAGCTGCATCAGGAGAGAGGCACTAATCACAGCATCCGTGGATGAATCTAGCCGGTGTCGTTGTCCTGGTGATCCCCCATTTACATATTATTTCTGGTGTTTTCCACTTCGGGGCTATGGTTAGGGTGTTCCCTGAGTGGTTCTAGACCTTAGCATTGATCGTGGTCACAGCAAGTCAACGTCAGATGTGCTATTACATCAGAGATTAAATGATGACCTGACAACCTCATTACATCTGTCTGGGGGTGGCGTCAGGGTCAGGGTCAGGCTGTTAACGTATCAGCTGCAGCACTACAACACAGGAGGCTGGTCAAGATGATCATCTCTGAGGTACAATGTGTGTGTGTGGGGGGGGGGAGGGTAGGGGGCGGGGTGGAAGGGTAAACTTTTTTATATTGATCTCTAATGTATGGTGAGAAGTTGGTTCAGGAACAACTGATCCCACACATACACTCTGTGTGCCTGTCAGATGCCGAAAGTGAGCTAAAGGGGTGATGGGTTGGGGCTACACACACTGAAATATGGGGTGTCAAAGGGAAGGGTTGCTAGCAAGGACATAAGTGGTGGTACTATATAGAATGGGTTCATTTCTCCAGAGGGGATAATTGAGCAGGGCAGGGCCTGGAGGCATATCACTGAGAGTGAAAGAGGAGCACATCTGTGACAGAAGGAAATGTCTGTCAAGGTGGACATTATCTGTAATAAGACACCTTCTCTGTCCAACCCCTTATATAATGGACGTTGCAGTTTCCCCTTCCACAAATCATGACAAGCCACAACAAACACAAACCAGAGAACCATGAAAAAAGAGCCCACAGCATGTAAACAATAAAGGAACTGCCAAGAGCTCTTTCTTAATCACGCACAACAACACTCTGGGCCACTTACAAAATGAATGTCTCTCCCAGCCCAACTGTCAAGCAGAGCAGTCCCTCATTGATGTTTGTTGTGAATGACTTTTTACACATTCTGCTTTACACATTCTGTGTCTGTGGCAATATATGGCTATTGAATTATATCAAGGATAACCCTAGGTGCTGAGCAAACATATTAGCTGAAGTAGGCATTAAATCCATACAGACTCACTTGTGTGAAGCCAGTGGACTTTACTTTTGTTCAGATTTATGGAAGATATTAACATAATTGGAGGCCAATATGAATTCAAATTATAACAATTAAGAACCTGCAAACAGCGTTTTTATCTTTCTCTCATTCCCTTGATCCTGCATGCTCTTGTCTGCCATCTCTTTCTCAATTTGTCTCAAAACTATTCATTTACATCCTCAGAAAAAGAAATGCAGACAGATGACTTTGAGTCAAGGAGACACCGGGCCCTATTTTAACGATCTGAAACGCAAGTATCAAAACGCAAAGCGCAAGTAACTTTGTGGGCGGGACTCCGGCGCGGTTGCTATTTTGCCGGCGGGATAAATGACTTTGCGCCTGGCGCAAGTCTAAAATGGGTTGGTCTGAAGTAGCGACATTACTAATGGGTGTGGTTTGGGCGTAACGTGCAATAAACCAATCAAAGCGTCATCTCACATTCCCTTTAAGAACAGCGCTTGTTCCATGGCGGATTGCTATTATAACGGCGGATTTGCCAGGCGTACGCCAGGAGCGGTTCACAGCCGAGGAGACCGACGTTCTCGTCAGGGCCGTAAAAGATAGAGAAGTGACATATGGGAAAGGCAGAGCACTTTTCTCATTGCACTAAGTTGCCCACTCATGCTTTGTTTTTGTTTTTTTATTGTTTGCACCTTCCTGCCACACTAAATTCCGTGTTTGTGTAACATAGGCTACATGGCGAATAAACCGAATTCTGATTCTGATGGGCATGGGAGAAGAAACCTACCCAAATTAGCTTCGGTTAAACAGGCGTGGGAGGAAATTGCCACAGTTGTTCCAAATCAAGTTCACATACATAGATATTTCTCATGAAAATCTTTTTAATCATTGACCTGAAAGAAATGTAACACAGCTAGCCATACAATAAATCAAAACAATGAAGAAGACCCTGGCTTCGCAGTGCGCAAGGGCCAAGCTTGCGCCCTTAAAATAACATCTGAATAACCCGCCATTGACGTTTTTCCTGGTCTGTGGCGGAATTGTTTTTCTGAAACTGCAAAATAGCACCAGCCGGAACACGCCTCCTTTTTTCGCTGAACCGCCCCCGGGAGCGCAAAGTCATTCCCTAATTCAGTGCCCACTGCCCTAATTTACCGACGTGCTTCTGTGGAGGGAAAAGTCCGCTTTGCGTCGAGTGCAAACTAGGAATGATACTTGCGTCGTTGACAAAGTCAATTGCGCTGGGTGCAAGATAGGGCCCACCATTTCAGCAGAGTTTCCTAGGAGATGAACCCTGCTCTGTTGCCCACTTACGGTTTTAAGAAAATCAAACACATACACACACACACACACACTCAAAATAGACTCTGGTAAACACACAAACATGCACACACACACAAGCACACACACTCATACAACGTTTTGTACACACTGCTGATGAGACATAAAGGGTACATGGCTCTCTGAGAAGCAGAGAAGCAGAGAGTAGGAGTGTGCCATCAAAGCCTGTTTTTCTCATCATCCTTCAAAGCCTTCAACACCAATACCTGCCAAGGTCGCTCACTGTTGTTTTGAGGGGAGGTATGCTAGCGCCAAAGGCTGCCTGCCAGTCCTCAGATTGCTTTTCAATTGGCCACAGATGAGACTGAAGTCTAGGGGAGCAGCAGCATCTCGTTGGCCTTACATGCAAGCCTTTTGGTCTAACTGTCTGTGTCGATATCGTCCTGCGCCATACAGAGAAATACATATACTTAAATACTACAAGATTCACAGTGGATTGTGTGTGTATTACAGTAATACAAACCATCCTAGGATAAGGGAATCCCCCACTGAATTTCTCCTCCTGAGCTTTCTTGCTTTTATTTTCTCTCCTATGGGAGATTCATGTCTGGAGTTTTTCCTTTTTGTCTCTGACTTTTTAGGCTGGTTGTCAGTATTGATCTGTAGGAAACTGGTGACACTGCTTGTTAAAAGGGCTATTCACAAATGGATTTGATCTTAATAATCGACTGTGTAGATTGCCTCCATTGTGATCAGGACTCTCCCTGATCAATACCATTATCTGATAGGCCAGTCCCAAGGCTTTCAGATAATCTATAAACTGTCCTTTTGGAGAAGCAGAGAAGGATGATGTCATACAAATAGGATGAACTAGTTTAATCAAACACCATAAAATGACAAAAATTATCATACATATGCAAATAATTTGAAGTTGGAGATGTTGCAGATTTTGCAGTCAATGACATCACACAATAACTGGCAAATTCTGTGTTATCCTTGTCTCATTACAATGGATATCACGGCACAAGTAGACACAAGTGAGGGGTTTTGTATGCTGGATTGGCTTGCAGCAGGAGATCTCAGACACTCACCCCAGTGGTAACATCCACACACACAAGGAAACTCACATCCCCACTCAAACACACACACCTCTCCCCCAGCACCCATGCTTCACGTTGATGAATGCCCCCTTCCTCCAAATGACCTCCAAGGTCAACAGTAGTGGGGCAAATGCAGCCAGCCTCATTCCCCCAGAAGCGTTCGTTGACAACAGACACATAATTTAGAGCCCTAGGCAGCCGCTTGGCCACAACTCTAATCTGAAATGTAATCAAACTGGCGTTCGTGTGTTGCCCATTACACTGCTGTGGAGAGAGTGCGAAAGACTATGTTGAAGGAGGTGGAGAAAAAGCATGTTGTGATCTGGCTCACCTAATTAGAGGTCGATGCACACAATGGACACACAAGCACACAAACACAGAGATGGACAGACGTGTACAGCACAAATGCATACACACACACAAACACCAGGGCCATTTAATTATACAAATCTGCGCGCACACACGCAGACCACACAAGCACTTTTCAATTCTGGAAAGTATTGAACGACCCCCTTAGCTCAAAGGATATTTTACTGTAAATAAAAACAACCTTCCCAAGACAGAATACGGAACCTTCATGCTGTACTTGTTATAGCAGTAGGCTCCAGTGCCTTTCAACCTCCACACTAACATGTCCCTATTTTTGCATAAGGATTAGCCTGTTAATAATAAATAAGTATGTCATTAGAGTAGGAGCAGAGATGGTAGAATTAATATGTACAGAGTTTATCCTCACCTTCACAGTGGAGGGATACTATCTGGCCTGTACAATCAGTCTTCATGTCAGATGTCACACACAAACACACACATACACAATCTCCTCTGTTATTCACACATTTATTATTCACAAATTAGCATTATTGTTCAATTAATTATTTAGCAGCTTCATTGCATCTCAGTCAATCCGTGCATGCTTGGTAATGGGAAATGGGAAAAGATGATGATGCTACTTCTTGGGGTCTGATCCTTGGGAACAATATGGGGGTATTTATTTCACCATACAAAATGAGTGGTGATGCGTGATGTGTTGGAGTGCGTGTAAGTATGGGAGTGGATAGGGGTCTTCCATGCTGATGTCTTTCCCGACCTCTGTAACTCCTGCTTTATCTCTATCTGAGGTTCCAGAGTTCAAGTAGGTCATGAGCTTTCTCAAACATCCGCAGCTGGAATCCACATTTGATTAGTCTACACTGCAGGTAATGTGTTGCAAAATGTTGTTATGCTCTGCAGAATCCTTTACAGGGAGTTAATAGCACACAGTAAATCCTCAATATCTTATACTCCCCTCTATTCCTCTCCCACCCCCCTGTCACTGCCTTCTCTCTCTTTGTTCCTCCACCCTCCTTCCCCCCCATCCCTCTTCACTGTTCCCAGTCAGAGCACACTCTACGGGGAGCAATGAATCATTCATACCACTGCATAATCCCATAGGTCTGCTCGCCTGAGAGAGAGAGAGACAGCAGAGAGAGACAGAGAGAGAAACAGAGAAAAAGAATAAAAAGGACTTTAAAGGACGAGCCTTGAAGAACGAACAGAGAGAAGTTAGTGTGTCAGGATGGAGAGGTGAGAAACCGTCATCTTAAGAGGTGTGGGGAAATACTCCCCACACCTCTTAAGATGACGGTTAGGGTCATGCCAGATGGCTCTGGCATGACCAGTTATGCTAAAGACTCCATTAAAAGAGCAAAGTGCTTCTCCCACAATACAAAACATACTGCACTGTGCCGTTTGGCAATCATAGACTTGTATCATTGTCATTCTACGGTAGAATTACTGCGCTGGCTAGCTCAATGTAATGGACAGGCTACAGCTGAGTGCTGCTATCCAGTTTACAAGCTTGCTTTGCACAAGAACAGTTTGCACACTGTAGTTTGTGCTGTATAGAATGTGTATGTGTTATAGGGACCAGTGTGTAGGCCATGTATTGCACAGCATGTTGGCCTTGGCAGGATAATGATATCCATTCCTCTTCCTCTGGCCTGCCCCCTTAATCAGCATGGCACTAAATCACACAGCCAGTAATAAGCTAATCCTCCCCTGAGAACAGTGGGTGTGTGTGTTTGTGTGTCTCCCCCACACGCATGCACGTAGGTAGAATAATGTATAAATGCATAGAGCTTGATTTCCAGTGGGAGCCAGTATTGTGGTAGGAATATATGTTGCAGAGCCAAAGTAAAGGTGGAGGTGTGTGAAGGGAATGTGGGCAGCCATAAACCATGTCCCAGTCCTCCTCCTCACCATCCCTCCCTCCTGCCTGTCTGTCTGCATGTCTTGGCGCCTGCCTACCTGGTGCTACTGACTCTGCCTGGTGCTACTGACTGTCTTTCTGCATGTCTGCCTGTCTTGCTGCATGTCTGTCTACCTGTCTTGCCGCATGTCTACCTAGTGTTACTGACTCTGCCTGGTGCTACTGACTGTCTTTCTGCATGTCTGCCTGTCTTGCTGCATGTCTGTCTACCTGTCTTGCTGCATGTCTACCTGGTGTTACTGACTCTGCCTGGTGTTACTGACGGTCCTAGCCTCTGAAGTGGGTCAACAGACTCTGTTTATGGCCTCCTTTAGGAAGCAAGGCTGAGTCATTAACCAACCTTACGCAGGCCAACACATAGATTCTGGAAACTCATACAGTATACTGTACTAGTGCACTAGCACATAAACTCATGCTTGTACCCAAGCGTTCACCTGCATGTTCACCTGCCTGGCAAAAGCGTCAGCACTTCAAAGCCCCTGAATGTCTTTGCATGCATAAAAAACATGTTCTCTACATTCTAAACCTAGACAATGTTGATTCAGCCTTCACATTTTACACATCTTTTACACAGCTTTGACCTAGCTAAATAATGAATCCTATAGGCTTTTAATAGAAATAGCTCAAATAGACACATTTATTTTCCAGAGTATGGAATTATGCAAATGTCACCCACTTTCATGCCACTTAAACTTGATTTCACAAGTTCAGACTTCAGTCATTGTACACACGCTACATCACTCTACAGTTGAGTGGAGAACTGAGGTACTTTCCACCAACAGTCTTGCCCTGCTTGCTACCCTTTATACTGTAGATCATCTGACTGAATCAAGTCTGTCTTCTGTGTGTGACCAGTGACTACAGACCAATGTAACTTTGAAGGTTCCTTGAGTTGGTGTAAAGGCCGATTTATACTTCTCCGTTTTTTTTCGTCCTTAAGAGGCTTGTTCTACAACAGCTCTCTCAGTCTACGAATGAACATTCATTCAAAGATTGTCAGCTGCTGAACAATACTGGACAAGTGTAACCATTAGTCTTTCATGTCCTTGTGGAATTTGAGTGGTCCTACACCCCTCCTTGACACACCCACAGAAATGCACATGCAGTACACACAGACTGTACACACACACACACACACACACACACACACACACACACACACACACACACACACACACACACACACACACACACACACACACACACACACACACTCCTCCTGATGCTACATGCTACCTGGGACTACCTGCTACTGCTGATGTGAAGTGCAAACTCACATAAACAGCTCACACAATATTTAGTTGCGTACCATTTTTACGCATGCAAAAAAATAAAGCGTCCCTCATAGACACACACATAGACACACAATTATAATAACACTCTAAAACTCATAATAGGAGGATCTGAAGGGGGAGCAGGAGAAAGGAATCTGTGACTTCAAGGACAGTCACCAGCCTGGCACATTCAAGTCTGTTTAGTCTGAATGGAAACTGAGGTGGATGAGTGCTGTTGTATACAACCTCATTGAATGTTAGACTTTCGTCTCGCAGCATTTCAATGTAACAAAAGCATTGTTTTCGTTATCAGACATCCTTTAATGCACAGACGTAACCTCTCTATACCTCCTTTTCCGGTTCTCGTGAAGTGACTAAAAGCTTTGATGTCTTAGTTTGAGAGGGTGGGAGGTGTGTGTGTGTGTGTGCAGAGAGTTGCTGAATAAGGGTCCAGGACTCTCAGCATTTGTTGAGTGTGTTTTGTTGACCAAAGAATTCCAATGTACCTGTAACTGTACTTGCAGTTGGCAATAAACTTGAAACTTGAGAACACAACATGAAGACATCAACTCATTCATTCCACAAAAGTTTACATTTACATTTAGTCATTTAGCAGACGCTCTTATCCAGAGCGACTTACAGTAAGTACAGGGACAATCCCCCGAGGCAAGTAGGGTGAAGTGCCTTGCCCAAGGACACAACGTCAGTTGGCATGACCGGGAATCGAACTGGCAACCTTCGGATTACTAGCCCGATTCCCTCACCGCTCAGCCACCTGACTCCCTACTAGTTCAACTGAACTTTTTTGAAAAAATTAATCAGTTGGCTTTGTATAAAAAATAATAATACTAGTCAAATGATAATACTTGAACTTACATTAGAAAGTATTATTTATGAAAGACGCAACAATTGAGAGAACACTAATCGCTGGAAAATAATTTAGCCAAAACAAAATAATCTTGGTGCAGACCACTGTGCTTGTGAAATTTGTTTTTGTCACTGCCAAGTACCACACTCTGTGATAATTAATTCTCTCCTCTAAATATAATTATGCGTTATTACTGGATGTGGTCTATCTGATTATTTGTCTTATTAAATTGCCTGCAAGAGGTTCACAGTGCTGCTGTCAGGTATTTGGGCAGGCAGCAGCTGGGTGCACTAGCCCACAGGGCCGGGCTACCTTGCCAGCTGAGGCAGCCGTTGCCTCCATTGCCGCTGGTTACCAAGGCAACAATGGGCAGGAGATACAGGACCCGCGGAATGGAAAATGTCAATTACTGTAGAAGTGTAGATGTAGTGCAGCTAGAAGGGGGGAGAGGGGAGTGAGAAGCATCTGGAAAGGGGTGTGTGTGTATTTGTATGTTTGTGTGTTCATGTGTGTATGTGTGTGCAGAGCGGTGTTGTGGGGATGGGCAGGGGTTGTAGAGTATAGGGGGGGGAGACAGGCAGACAAGTGAATGTGAGGAGAGAGAAAGCGAAAGAGAAAGAGAGAGAGAGACAAGACTGTGGTGCTGACACAATGATAGACTGCCTATCTGCATTAGAACACAATTCATCAAGAAGCTTTGGGTGTCGTGGCTCACATGAGCCCCTGCAAACCCCACCACCCCTCCCCTCCCACCTCCCACACATACACACACACACACACACACACACACACACACACACACACACACACACACACACACACACACGCACACACACACACACACACACACACAGTGAGAGGTGCTTGTTGGAGATGACATGTTCAAATGCAGATATTGATCTATGTGCATGAGCAGACTGGAGATCAATGGAAGCAGTACAACCAGGTCTCCACTGGCCTAAGGGAAAGAGAGACTTCCAGTCTTTGATTGACACACAGACAGATTGTTGGCCTCATGTGTCCATTTGTGGGAGTTCATGTGTGTGTGGTGGCCTGAGTGTCGACATCATAAGGTATCCAATATCTTGACCAAAGTATTACAGCCCTAAATGATGGGGATATCCCTGGCCTTAATTGACAAAATGAAATGTCCTGCACAGTAAAGAAACATGTACTTAGTTATTTAGTTCCAAGACAGTCATGGTGATTTACATGACATGGCTGGTTGCAATTGCCCTGATCACCAGGATGAGCCTCATTATCTTTAATGCGGTTGTTGTAGCTTGTCAGTGGCAGTAGCATATTGGTGTGGGCTAGTAAGTCACATAGAAGAATGCTGTACTGACAACTTTGTTACTGTGGGGAAAATCTATTGTTGTGGCAATTATGTTATCTCCTAAAATTGTTTTACTTCAATGACCAATTTTGATTCCAATTTAATTGTTGTTGTCACAGGTTTATACACAACTGGGTAGTATGGCTAATGCATGCTATATAACTTTTAAGTGTTATTATTATTACATGATATAACACTACATAATATTATACTGCATACACATACACACAAAATGTTGTTTATCTTTCTGCACTCACTTGATTAAATGTTCGGCTCCATCAACAAGCATCCTCAGCTGCTGTAAGTGCAGAGACAGAGACACACGGAGAGAGAAAGAGAGAGACAACGGAATAGAGAGAGAGAAAATAGAGAGAGAGAAATAGAGAGAGAGGAGAAAGAGTAAGTGGAGATTCTATCACGACAGTACATGAAAACAGTAGGGCGTTCCTTGCATGCCAAAATGATTGTAATTCAATTTTATTCAAAGTCATAATTTATTAATTTTACAATAATTTTCAGATGGACCACCAGGACACTTACTGTAGGTATTGACACCATAATTAATTGTGGATTTTTTTTTAACTTGGTATTTCATGAGAGAAGTTGGCTATTTTTGAATGGGAGTCGATTGGAGCCAGAAGAGATGCAGTTTTCGGCACTTGTCAAAGTCAAATCCTTACACTTGCTAAATGTTTCTGCTTCTAACACTTCAACTTTGAGGACAAAAAGTTTACTTTCATGCCTAATATATATACCACCCACTGACAGGTGCCATGATAAGGAGATAATCAGGTCATAAGGTTATGGCTGATCAGTGTATGTTTGGACCTTATTTCAGGTCAAGATGATGTATTCTATGTTTATATAGGTCACAAAGGATTGTCAAGATAGACCTGCAGCCGTATTTGATACAAATGCCAAATGAACATGAAACTTGAACTTGCTGAGTTTATCTTGAGACAGAAAAACAGAGGAAGACGTTTGAAGAAACAGACAGACGTACAGAGAGAGAAAGAAACAGAGAGAGCAGAGGAACAGAAATAACGGCTGAAAGCTTTTGATGAGCAGACATATTGGCACTGAGATAACTTGACAAATCCTGTGGCTTCAGTGGATTCAGGTTCATTAACAGATGAAGGGTGAAATAGAGGGAGCGAGAGCGAGCGAGAGAGAGAGAGAGGCAGAGGGAGAGAGAGGAATAGATCAGTAAGAGAGAGGACAGGGATTAGAGCTTGGGGGGTTTTGTTCTTTCAGTTAAAGCTACGAACAAATGTAGCTGTCTCTTAAAGGATGGTGTTGTTGAAATGGTCTAGATGAAGAACTCAAGTTAAAAGCAGTTTGAAAAGGTTATTAATCATTCTCTTTTCTTACAGACACTGTTGATGAATTAATCTTTTCTACCTTCAGACTTTACAAAGCAATGCTAACAATAGCATACTGCTCCTCAATCCATTTACCAGAGAATTTGGCTGATTGGATTAACTAGTTTAGCTGGTTAGTGACAGATGATGTCGGTTAACCTAGGTAAAGGTGCAGCAGTGTGTGTGTGTGTGTGAATGGACTGCAAACTGCCCAAAAATAAGGTACTTTCATGAAGATTGGAGAGGCTTATCTTTAGCATGCGTCACCATTACACACACACACACATCAAACACATCCCACACTCTCCAGGAAGATGCTGGAGAGGTCAGATGGTGAGGCCAGGGGTTCAAGACCTCAGACAGACCAGCTGAGACATACCCTCTGATCTTTCAACCCCTGGGACTTGATCAATAACCAATATGGCTGCTAAGCCTGTAACATTGATGGAACCCCCAGAAGATGAGCTGTCAGTATGAGCATTCATGAATTTAAATAGAACCAACAGTTTAGAGCAAATAAAGGTGTGCTCTTGAGTAAATGTTTTACTTGTGAAATGTGGTTTTCAGCGATGAATTACTTCTGTTGTGTATATTTACATTTACATTTATTCATTTAGCAGACGCTTTTATCCAAAGAGACTTCCAAGAGAGAGCTTTACAAAAGTGCATAGGTCACTGATCGTAACAACGAGATAGCTCCAATCATTGCAGGTAGCCAAAACATGAAGCATACATTGTGAAAACCAAAATAAGTGCCAAAGGCCAGAACCACAAGAGCATGCAGTTAAACAAGTTACAATTAAACAACATGAACCTCAAAGTGCAAGAGTGTACCTGTAGAAAAAAAAGCAAGCAACAATAATATAATATATTTCACAGCGAGTACAAGAATTTTAAATCAGTTACAACTAACCAACCGGAGCAAAAAGTCTCTCAATAAGAGTCATTTGTGATCCTGAAGGAACTAAGGGCCAGCAGATCATTCCTAAGTACCGTTATACTCCCGGAACAAGTGCGTCTTGAGCCTTTTCTTGAAGGTGGGGAGACAGTCAGTCTCCCTGATGGAGGTGGGGAGTTGATTCCACCATTGGGGGGCCAGACAGGAGAAGAGCTTGTGTTGGGACCGGGCACTCTTGAGCGGTGGGACCACCAGACGGTTGTCCGAAGAGGACCGTAAGTGGGGGTGTAAGGCTGGAGGAGAGACTTGATATAGTCGGGTGCAGTCCCGTTCACTGCTCGGAAGGTCAGTACCAGGGTCTTGAATCTGATACGGGCCGTGATGGGAAGCCAGTGGAGGGAGATGAGGAGCGGGGTAACATGGAAGTTTCTGGGTAGATTGTAGACCAGGCGGGCCGCTGCATTCTGAATCCTCTGAAGAGGGCGGGTTGCGCATGCTGGGATACCGGCGAGCAGCGAGTTGCAGTAGTCCAACTTGGAGAGGACAAGTGCTTTGACTAGCAGCTGGGTGGAATGCTCAGACAGGTATCTCCTGATCTTCCGGATGTTGTAGAGGGTGAATCTACACGACCGGGAGACTGCAGCAATGTGGGCTGTGAGGGAGAGCTTGTCATCTATGGTAACCCCGAGCTTCCTGGCAGAGGATGAAGGGGTCACCGTCGCAGATCCCAGGGGGATTGAGAGATTGTGGGAGATGGAGCGTGTATCTGTCATTGTTGTTTGTGTATCAGACTTTTAACTTGCAAAATGTGAGAAATGTGGGAATTGAGAAAGCCTTTGTTATTGAGAAAAAAACATGCTTTGCTGTTGAATTATTCTTCTCAAGTTGTCTTTGCTCTGTGTTTACATAATACATGATATTTGTGTGTGTGTCTGACAGGGAAATATTGAAAATGTGAGGGATAGAACAGAGAAAGAGAGAAATCGCTCTGAGAGAAGGATGAATGCAGGGTTATTTGTGAAAAGTAATGATACCCATTACATTTTAATTTGTAATTTACAGAATTTAATGAAGGGATGATTGGGGGTGTGTGTGTGTGTTTGTGTGTGAGAGAAAGAATAATGTGTGTGAAGAGGACATGAAGACATTTACCCCAGTCTTATACACACGCACACACACTCACACACTCACACAACCACACGCACACACTCCCTCACTCTCTCCTAAGTGGTTGGGTCAATGAACTCCAGGTCACTGGTCAAAGGAGCTCTTGAGAGCCTTAAATAAATCCAAGCAGAGGCATCGGAGAACCAAATGGCGCATTTGAATTTCTATCACACCTCTGATATTAAGGGGAGACTTAGAAGTCCATCACCTACTCCAGCCCTCTCTCTCCCCCAGACACTGTCTTCTCTCCTTAACTCTTCATCATGTGTTCTTCAGGAGCTGGTCCAGACCTCCCTGGGGCCCTGAGAAAATCCTGCTGAGGCGCCCTCCTACCTGACCCACTGTGACTAATGTAAACTGTTTACCACTGCCACAGTCACACAATGTATTTTATTATTATTATTTTAATAAAATATTATATGTTTTTTTAATTTGATTTCTTGAATTTTTATTAGTAATTTTTATTAGTAATTTGTATTAGTAATTTTTATTAGTAATTTTTATTAGTAATTTTTATTAGTAATTTTTATTAGTAATTTTTATTAGTAATTTTTATTAGTAATTTTTATTAGTAATTTTTATTAGTAATTTTTATTAGTAATTTTTATTAGTAATTTTATTTTCCGAGAGATTAGCATCCATGTTGCCTTGCATGCCCAGCTAATCAACATTTTTAATTCAATATATATTGCTTTCCATCTTGCAAAAGTCCAGAGAGGTGCCTCGCGTAATTTGAGGACCTAATTTGAGGACCATTTTGAGGACCTAATTTGAGGACCTAATTTGAGGACCTATTTACGCAGTTTGTGTGGTAAGAACAGGGCAGCCCGGCTCAGGTCTTTTGCTCGTCTCCTTTCTTTTGACACAACTTTCTATGACATCATAAACAGGAAGGTGCTGAATGGAGGTTCAGGACAGTTCATTTTATGAATGGTTGCTCTCACATTTCTCCTCCTGCTCTCCATTTCTGCTCCCCCACATTCTCTTCAAAGGTTTCTTTCAGGAATAGTACATTATAACAGGTGTGTGGAGCGAGGCTTCGCCAATAAAACTCTCTTTACTCGACCCATGCTGTGTCATACAAAGACAGGCTCGTCAGGCCCACTCTGAAACAAGATAAGGAACCTGAGAGATGTCGAGAACCTGTGATAGTCCAAGCTCCACTGAGATCCCTGTGTGCAGTGATTGGGCCAGAGTCTATGCTGGCGGGGAGCTAATTGGCCCTTTGTTTCATCCAGGGACAGAGTGCAGTTTCCCCAGTAACCAATGTTACAAGTTGCAAGCCCAACTGAACAGAATCTCATTGTGACGTTGATGGTTGGAAAGCACCTAGCAGTCTGTTCACACTGTCCCCAGGAGACTCAGAGGAAGAGATGGCCTCAGGGACACAAAGGCAGGTAGGCAGGTACACAGACTAGCTGACAGACAGACAGACAGACAGGCAGATGAGCAGATACACAGACAGACAGGCAGGCACATAGACAAACAGACATACATGCAGACAGGCAGGCAGAGAGGCAGAGAGGCAAAGAGGCAGGCAGGGAGAAATCAAAAGGGCCAAAACACTTACTGCGGATCATTTTTGATTCTGACAGAAATGATCCCTCGGGAGCCAATGGTGATGGACTATTGTGGATTAGCAGGCGTGCTGTTCTACCCAGTAACCCAGACTGGGCCCATTCACCATTCCTATCTCATAGCAACAGCAGCAGCCAGGCAGGCTCATCCATCTCCATTGCTTCTTCCAGTTTATCTGTCCCCTCTCCTTCCTTGTAGGGTCTTGCCGTCTTGAGACAAGCTCAGTTGTAATCAATCTAATTACCCACTGGAGACCCTGACCATCTACAGCTACTCTCTGCAATCTCAAAGCTGGAGTTCATCTGGTGCCTTACTGGTGTTTCCTTGACACATTTGTACCCTGCCCAAAGCTGCTGTCTGTCACCAGTATTCTGGGCTGAACCAGACTGTGCCAGAAAGCTAGATTGTGAAAAGTGTTTAGAATCTGCAGCAAAACTGCAATTAATATTGCCCTGATTTTCTTTCAACTGAACAGCAAATTACACCTGATGTTGAAATAAAGGAGTTACAGACAGTCTTGGACCTTAATAGTTTAGTATCTTAATAAATAAAAAGTCATATTATAACCAAAGCTACATAGACCAACTCAATTGTATTAGAGTAATTAAAACACACAAGTTCATCACTGTAGTATGTGCTGCCAACCGAGTGAGGCCAGGAAAACGGTCCAAGATTCAAGTGCAATTCTCTGCCTGACCATGTCACCTTAATTACAACAGCAAGCATTTCATATCCTTGCCTAATTAGCTAAAGGCTCTGGAGTGGCAGCTCTGGAGTGGCCTGCTCTTCATTAAACACAGCCAATTGAGTTACACCTCATGGGGCAGCATGGGGAGGGGGTATCTCTTGGTTGCCAAGCAACATGTACTGGTGTTGTGGTATTTTCAGGGGTTTCGGGGTTGGCTTCCTGCTCAGATATGGTTGACAGGAAGTGTGGGTCAGCACCTGGAACTCCACACATGCAGACATGGTCCCATGGTCACTCTAAGCACTCATTCTCTCTTCAGTCAGTAAGTATGAATCACTTGCCGTAATCAGGTAGGACACATATCCCCCCCCCCCCATACACACGCACACACACACACACACACACACACACACACACACACACACACACACACACACACACACACACACACACACACCAAACAAATTCAGACATGCACAGGCACACACTCACACACACATACACACACTTAATGCAAAACAACTTCATCTTTAATATGTATCCTGTTGCCTTCCCATCCCTGTAGAGACTGTATTGTTTTAAAATGGTGTGTGTGATTGGGGTGTGTGTACGTGTGTGTGTGTGTGGGGGGGGGGGGGTTCTGAGTAGGTGAGCAAGTTTTAACTTGTCCCTAAGGCTCCCCAACATTAAACATGAAAGGGAAGTGTGTGTATGTATGCATGTGTGTGTGTGTAAATGTGTGTGTACAGTACGTGAGCTTGTCAGCAGACCTGACAACCAGCTAATTAGACGGGGTCCCCAAGGCTCCAGACTGAGTTGGAATGCTAGCTAGCTGCTGACTGGGACTGTTTGACAATACCAGCCTCATACAACACTTTACCTTCAACAACTCTGTCACTCGCTTTACCTAGCTTTATCATCTTTTTTTCTCTTGAGAACAAACTTACCGACTCCCTCTATTTTCCTCTCTCACTTCAATGTAATAACTTCTTTCCTTCTTCTCTCGTTCCGTCCCTGAGCACCAGACCAGCACCAGACTTCTTCCGAAGCAAGAGGGTATTACAAGGAATGGGGGATAGAATAGAGAGTAGAGACCACGCCATGGTCCACCTGATTCCTGCATACAGTCAGAAGCTAAAGCACTGTAAGCCTGCTGTGAGGACATTGAAACAGTGGACCAGTGAGGCTATGCAGGCTCTGCGGGCATGCTTGGACTGTACTGGGACATGTTCACGACTGACGCCAATAGTCTGGATGAGCTCATGGAGACTGTGACATCATACATCAGCTTCTGTGAGGACTGCTGTATACCAACACGCACCAGGGTGAGCTTCAACAACGACAAACCCTGGTTTACAGCTAGACTCAGCAGGCTGAGACTGGATAAAGAGGTCGCGTTTTGGAGTGGGGACAGAGACAGTTTCAAGGAGTCGAAGAACAGGTTTAGCAAGGTGGTGAGAGAGGCTAAAAGACTGTACTCAGAGAGACTAAAACACTAGTTCTCGGCTAACGACTCTGCTTCTGTCTGGAGAGGGCTCAGGCAGATTACCAACTTCAAGCTCAGAGCCCCCCACTCCACTAACGGCTCTCGCCTGGCCAACGACCTGAACGAGTTCTACTGTAGATTTGACATACAATTGGACTGTCCTGAACTATCCCTTACCCTCCCTCCCCTGGTGCTGGCACACCTCAAAGCCATCACGGACCCTTTCCTGGACCCCCTGAAGTTTGCCTACAGAGCCAACAGGTCTGTGGACGACGCAGTTAACATGGCCCTCCAAGCCACCCTACAGCACCTGGACTCCCCAGCATCCTACGCCTGGATCCTGTTTGTGGACTTCAGCTCTGCCTTCAACACCATCATCCCCGCAACAAGCTCTCTCAGCTGAACGTGCCCGACTCCACCTGCAGGTGGATCACAGACTTCCTGTCTGACAGGAAGCAGTGCGTTAAGCTGGGAACACAAGTCTCTGACTCCTGGTCCATCAGCACCGGATCTCCTCAGCCAATCACCTTCTCCTGTTGAGAAGGTGATTGGCTGCAATCTGCCTACCCTCGAGGACCTGCACACCTCGAGGACCCTGAGGCGAGCCAGGAAGATTGTGGCCAACTTCTCCCACCCTGGACACTCTCTGTTTCAGACACTCCTCTGCAGCAGAAGGCTGCAGTCCATCAGGACCAATACCACACGCCACAAAAACAGTTTTTTCCCATCCGCTGTTGGCCTCTTCAACAAGGCCAAGAGCTCACACTGACTTTAATCACAATCTGCACAATGACACCTTACCACATTGCAATTTGCACTATATTACACTATTTGTATCTTTTGTACTATTTGTATTTTTTGCACTATTTGTATATATTTTTTTAATATATTGTAAATTATGGCTACTTTATATTTTATTTTATATATATATTATTTTTTAAATTATAAATCCCTTTAGTATTAGTTAGACTTTGTACCTTTAGTATAGTTAGACCACGTATTTAAGTTTTAAGATTCCTATATGTTTTATGTATGCACCTTCCTGCCAAAGTAAATTCCTTGTCTGTGCAAACTTTCATGGCGATTAAAACCCTTTCTGATTCTGATTCTGAGTAGATTTGATTTGATTGGAGTAGAGGAGAGGTGGAGAGAAGAGGAGAGACTGTGTGTGCCTCCCTCTCTCTTATTCTGTCATCTAACAAGAAGCTTCTTCATCCCAATCCCACTTGCCTCCACTATAATCACCTAATCCTGTCCGGAAAATCCTCTCTGATTCCTTACAGGAACCCAAATCCTGACAAATCCACAGTCCAACTTGAACAGAACTTTAGTGGATTGAGTCTTCACAGATTCTTTTTTCTCAGCCAAGTCTATTAAGCATGGTGGCTTTACCCAGACTTGAGGCACTTGCTGGCACTATTCTTTATCTATCTCTTAGTTAACACGCAGTTTGAAGTATCAACAGTTTTTTGATACATTAGGGAGGGAGTCAGGCGTCAGGATTCTTGACATTTTGTAGAATTTTCCTTTTAATTCCCTCTAGTTCTACCTTCTTTAAAGGTAACTCACATCCTGTCTCACAAAACACATTAGCACACTCCTTTCACTTAGAACTCTATTACCGATGGAAAAAAAGAAGCAGATGCACACATCTCCCCTTCATACTAAAACTCATGAATTAAAACTAATGCAACAACAATTTAAAACAACAAAAGAACAATTTATTCTCTTAATGTATCACAATGAAAACATTCTTCAGTGTAATTAACTATTACAGTGGAAGATAACAAGCAAGGCAGGCACAGCACCCTGCCTCTACTGACACCGCCTGCATCTCAATCTCATTCCCTCCAGACTTAGTCAAGGCAAAACAAATTTGACATGGAAAGTACATAAAAACAGATTTTGCTTTGTGAGCGTGTTTGTGAAGGGGACCATCTGTCTGTAGATACTGGCTGTCTGAAATACTCGAATTCAGTTTCTACGGCACATAGATTAGCAACAGATAATGTGTGCCGTGTTAAACTGGCTGTCTCTACACACACCTGTGGCACTGTCTTAGTGATCTCAACAGGGCCCCACCAACCGACAAACAACAAACACACAGCCACACCTGCACACACACACAGCCACACACAATACAAGTATATTCTTTTTTATAATAAAGTCATCCATCCAGGATATCCCAAACATTTTACCTTGAAAGTCTTAGGGAGATACACAACCAACCAGTCATGAACCATGAATAGAAAACAGACCCATCAATGGGAGAAGACAGAGTGTGTTTGGGAAGAGAGAGACTCAGAAACAGGGATGGGGGATGGAGTGAGGGGACAGGGGAGGGTTGAAATCACCTTGTGCATGTAATTTGCATTCCTCCTAATCTCCAAGGCTCTGCCATGCAGATGAGGAGTTGAGCCCAGATGTGTGTCTGTCTGTCTGTATGTGTATGTGTGTGTGTGTGTGTGTGTGTGTGTGCCTATGTGTGTGTGACTGAGATGGATGCCTGCCAAAGAAGAAGGATTTATCCATGGACAGCAAGGCGCCCTACACCCCTAATCACATTCCAACTACAGACACATCTAACACACACACACACACACACACACACACACAAACATACACTGTGGATGTGTTCCAGTCTAGAAACCCAGGTGTGTATGTATGATAGCACCCTGGTGACAACAGTAATCTCTTTAATTCACAATTGTATCCATGAAGTCTTCTACTGTCTGCAAATGTAGTTCACTATTTCCCCTCTGCTTCTTTTCACTTCCAGCTCCCCTCCTTTCTGTTACTGTCACTACATTATTGAAAGTAATCAATAGATACAAAGAGAGAGAAAGAGAGAGAGATACTATGCCTGTTCCTCAGACAGAGAAAGAGTAAAAGAGAAAGAGATGAAATATTATGGTCCTAAGCCAAAGCTGCAGAGATATCTCAACGGAAGATTACTTGAAATTTGATAACTTCACAGTTTCCTACCGGTATGAAGGTTGGACAAAAAACTGTAGTATTTGCCCTTGAGACCTGTCTAGTACCTGAATCTGTATTTCAGCAATGTGTCTATATCATGCAAATTTGGGTGAGTCTGACCAAGGTGCATCAAGGTGTCCCTAGGTACCTGTAGTTACACAGACCACACAGATACAGGTTATAGAGAGGCAATGAGGTGAGCAAACATTCTTCCTGCTACAATAAGACTCGTACACCAACATTAGCAATCTATATCTTCAAAATAATCATGTACAATTATTGAAAATAGAAACAAACTTGAACAGAATTCTGACTAGGAGCCACTTCACTCATCTTCAGAAACTAAATCTGAGGCAACCTGCATTCATAACCGAATGATAAAATATGTTAACACATTTGAAATAATTTTGCGCTGTATACATCGTATAGCCTAAGTATGTTTACTATGTTTGGTAATTTAAGTATTTCTTGTTTCCAAGAAAGTGTTTTGAACTGAGCTGAGAGGCAGAATTTCATTCACACCCAGAGACTTCATAAACCTCCCTTTTAATAAAAAGCATATCTCTCTGCAGGCTATGATTGGCTGACTTTACTGGTTAATATCTGGCAGCTCTACAGGGACCTGCTTCATAGCAATATTATCTCTCTCCAATGGAAGGGAGTGGGAGAAAAATAGACAGAGGGAAAGAGAAAGAGAGGCAGGGAGTAAGTAGAGTTTGGCGCAGGTGTATTATATAAACAGTTGCAAAAAACTAAAAGCCTTTACTCTCACTTCTCTTCCCAGGAGTAGAGTGAAATCACAGCTGGTATGTGACATGGTAATAAGGTATCTATGCTTAAACAATTTTAGTCCCCCTTGAATACTTTATTAACTTAATGTCCTACACATACACACACACATTCCTACTTTATCAGTGATGAAGAATATACCCAGAATGTCAATATCGTAAAAGTTACTGGTAGACAAATGACAGTCAACCAATTAATTTGACTGGTTACCATGACACCGATCATTTGAAACACGGTTAGACCACATACAGAATGACAACACTATGAGGTATTATGCAACCTCATGTCAACCCACCTGAGTGTTGTGGCTGGTGTGTACCAACCTGCCTGTGTGTTGTGGCTGGTGGGTACCAACCTGCCTGTGTGTTTTGGCTGGTGGGTACCAACCTGCCTGTGTGTTGTGGCTGGTGGGTACCAACCTGCCTGTGTGTTTTGGCTGGTGGGTACCAACCTGCCTGTGTGTTTTGGCTGGTGGGTACCAACCTGCCTGTGTGTTGTGGCTGGTGGGTACCAACCTGCCTGTGTGTTTTGGCTGGTGGGTACCAACCTGCCTGTGTGTTGTGGCTGGTGGGTACCAACCTGCCTGTGTGTTGTGGCTGGTGGGTACCAACCTGCCTGTGTGTTTTGGCTGGTGGGTACCAACCCACCTGAGTGTTGTGGCTGGTGTGTACCAACCTGCCTGTGTGTTGTGGCTGGTGGGTACCAACCTGCCTGTGTGTTGTGGCTGGTGGGTACCAACCTGCCTGTGTGTTGTGGATGGTGGGTACCAACCTGCCTGTGTGTTGTGGCTGGTGGGTACCAACCTGCCTGTGTGTTGTGGCTGGTGGGTACCAACCTGCCTGTGTGTTGTGGCTGGTGTGTGTCCTGTCCGTAGACTCTGACAGCAGTTCCATAGCCTGTGGAAGAGACAGGGAGGGGGGCGGCTGAGTATGAGTTTGAGTGTGTGTGTTAATGAGAGTATAGATGTGTGTGTGTGTGTTCGTGAGAGCATGCATGTGTGTGTATGTTTGTGAGAGTTTGGGTGTGTGTGTGTAAGTGCGGGAGCATGCATGTGTGTCCATCTTCAGAAACCAAGGATGGGAACAACTGTGGTACAGAAAGGAAGAAGATTGAGACAGAACATGATCCTGACAGCTTCAAACAGAGGAGGATGTGGGATGTGGTGGCCATACAAGCATGTGTGTGTGTGTTTGTGTGTTTTCAAGTGTATGTGTGTGTGTGTTCTCTAAAATCCCTCCCATCACAACTCTCTACAATCCAGTCATTGTGCAGCCAAGGGGAAAATTAATTTCTTATTCCTTGATGATATCACTCTCTCTCTCTACCCCTCTCTCTCATTCTTTCTCATCATCAGTTTGGCAGTATTTGACAGAGGCTCCTACCATTGGCAGGGAGAGAGACGGACTCACTAGACACTCATTAACTACTCCATCCATCCTCCCTCCAGATAACTCGAACACCTTTTTACAACCCACATCCAGTCACGCCCAGTTGAAGAAGACTATCCTTAAATCCTCAATTTCAACTGCTCTTACTGAAGTCTGCTACTTCTGGGGGGGGGGGGGGGGGGGGGGGGGTGAGGTAGGAGGAAGGAGAACACACACACACATACAGTCTCTCACACACACATACACACACACACTCTCTCTCTCTCACATGCATACATTCACTCAATCACTCACACACACACTCTCTCATTTCTTCACAAAACAAAGACAGAAACATAATATTCTTTCTCCCAAAGAAGTTCACTTTTGGAAGTATCACTTCTCCACCAGCAGCATGCAGTACCTTGTTCCTGTGGTAGGGGGTTATATTGTCTATTGTAGATTATAGATTCAGTACAACACCCGTAGAGTACAAATCTGGCGACTCTTGGTTCTCCCCAGGACAAAAATTGATCCTTTTAACCCAGCAAGTTCTCTTCTCTCCTCACCTCCCAGTAGCTAATTAGAAGATGGATATATTAACAGCTACAGTAGAGGCTGTGGCTCCCTGGATGATAGTTTATCACTGATAGACACTTCCTGATTGATTGAGGAATTAGGCACTCATTGCCATGATTACCAGAGACACATCTTCCTCTTACCCTTCCCCCCCCCCCCCCTCACCCCTTCATATATCACAGTATAGAAGGGACACCCATCTTCTGGTGGACCTCTTGTTACACCCCCATCTGTGAAACCCCAAAGCTCATATCCGCAAGTGAAGGCTCCTCACACTGGAAGAGCTTTGACTCACAGACTGACTCACACACGGCTGAGTGGGACCAAACAGAGCACATGTATGTTCTATCTCACACAGAGCACAAACTATTCAGCTACAATGTAATAAGACATATGAAATATGGAAACATACACCTCCTTACTGTCACTTTTCTACCTTTCTACTGCCTCCTACACACACACACAATCAATTTTTGAAGAGACACACGCTGCGCCAACCCCTCCCACGCAACGGCGAGCCACTAACGGCAGGGCCTGATTGGTTTAATTACTCACATTGATCAGCCTGAGGCAGGACCATCACACAGGGGGGAACGAAGACCCGTTCTCTCTCTCTCTCTCTCTCTCTCTCTCTCTCTCTCTCTCTCTCTCTCTCTCTCTCTCTCTCTCTCTCTCTCTCTCTATTCTACTTCTGCTCGGGTGCTTTGTCGCTATGTGTATGACATCTGGTGAGTCCGCCCAAACTAAAAGCATCACAATGTAAGCTATCGCCAGCCTTTCCTCATCGTGACCACAGACTGGCATGCCCCCTATCCCCCTCAAACATCAGATTCCCTCATCACCCAAATATCACCCCCCCCCCCCCCCCAGGATTCCTTTGTTCTCCTGAGTGTCCTAAACCCTCGCTATTCGATTGATCGGAAACTTTCATCGTGCCATGAACCCAGCCCGTTTATTCCTGCAAATACCACCACCAGCCCTGTCCCTGACCACCCCTCCCCCTAATTGAACTGGCCCTTTTAATTAACAGCTTGGCTGATTTGCATAAGGCAGAGCAATTTGCATACGAAGGGGTGGCCCCTCCCCCTGCATGTCTGAGTGCTTGTCACAGTGCCAGGAGAGGAGAGGGATCTGACGTGAGGGAGGAAAGACATACAGAGAGAGAGGAAGGAAAGAGAGAGAGAGGAGAGAGAGAGAGGAAGGAGAGAGAGAGGAAGGAGAGAGAGAGAGAAAGAGAGGAAGAGACTGCTACTGCTCTGCTCCCTTCCAGGTCTCGACTTGCGATGGGACATGGTGTGGTTGGGGCAGGGGGCGCACGCGTTTGGGGGTTCGGGGACTGATGTGTGCTTTGAGGAGAGACGGGGTACATAGATGCCATTTTGACAAAAACCCTTGGTTTTAGAGATTGTTTGACTCGGTCTGTGATTTCCACACAATGCTGCCCGTGAAATGATAGTGTAAGTAAATAATTATTTGCCTAGAGATATTAGCTCTGACAAACCTTTACAGGATTTGAATGGCTATAATTGTCCTCTGAGCGATCTCTTCTCCACTGCTCTCTAATATCAGGTGTAAGTGCTCTACCTCCAATGATCAAACCTTGACCTTTTGGGGTCCTCCTTGACCTTTTGGGGTCCTCCTTTTCTGTTTATCAGTTGGAGAGAGCATGGTCTCTAAGTGGCTGAGGCCATTAAACTTCAGGTATGCAATTATGGACCATCAGGCACTGCCGTGTTGTAAAAATGCTAAATGACCATACAATTAAACGCTCCCATGTCTGACATGAATAATAAGCAATGATTATTATGAACAGGCATAGTGGAGAATTTCTAGAAATTTGGGAGGATTTTAGCTATAGTTCTATTGTATATGTTCCATTCCAGCAATTGCATTTATACAGCATCAAGTAAGACACATTTCATGAAAAAGAAACATGAATATTTACAACTAATCTTTATTTCTTTAAAATAACATGATATCAAAGGCAATTCTGTTATCAATACCGGTAAAAAAAATTAATCTGAACACAATGAATACACAAGACAGAGTGTGGTGAGATTTGAAGTCTGAATATCATAAATTGTTTAAAAGAACAGAAATATCACTGAAAGAGATGTATGTCCAAGTCATGAGAACAAATTACAAGTGGGGAATTATGTCTCTGGGTGCACAATAATGAGACTAAGAACCATCCTTTAGTCTACAATATGCTTGGACTTCCTTCCAGTTTTTAAAAACCCACTTAGGGACAGTCTCATAAATAGGCTAAAACTGAAGGCCAAGGCACACGGGTACAATCGTTATTAGGATAACTAGATGTGTGTGTGTGTGAGGGTGTACGCACACTTAGTACAGACTGGCATACTGTCATTCTACTGTGCATAAATACCATTTTAAACCACTCTTTAAATGCATCTCTATTATAACACATATTTATTATTTGGAATTTAAAAGGCACTGTGGGGCAGGCATGTGAAATCCATACAACTGACATCACTCATATAACAAAGAAACTGCGGTATAAAAACGACAACAGCCACTAGGACATGGGGCTTGTATTACTGCGTGTGGTCAGCCCAACATCCAGTTTAGGCTCATCGCTGGTGTGAAAGTCATCCCAGAGAAGTGTCTCTAAACCCCCCCACCTCTAACCCACCCCCCCACCCACACCCCCTCATCTGACTGGAACATTGCTGTGTGACTGTGTCTCCATTGTCCAAAAGAATCTGTTGGCTAACTAATGAAAGTGGGACTTCAACAATACGCATGTGCGTCACACAGGGAAGGTCAAACATATTGCCTGGCTAAGTGGTGTTGGGTCTGGCTAGTACATTAACAATGAGTTTGAGAGTATTACTGAACTATTCTAACATACAACCATCATTGTTAGGTGCATCAGACACAGGCCTGGCCGGTTTGACAGGACGTGCTGCCGTCAAAACTGACACGTCCTGCCCAAAACTGACACAAAGAAGAGAGAACAACTGGAAACACATGTAGACTGGAGGGCAAAGGAACCTAGGGATTTGTAGTTATTGGTGACCATCTAAGACCTGTTCTTTCTATGGAGCTCTAGGTGGAAGAGTGTGCATGGGCATCGACAGTCCACGTGTCTGCTTTTCGCTTGTCGTGGGCATTCCTCCCTCCCTCCCGTTCCTGTGATAGGGCTGTGGTTTTCTGGGGGAGGGGCTCCCTCAGAAGGAAGTGAAGGCTGGTGAGATGAGGGGGCGGGGAGGGAGGGGCTCTCGGGGCCCTACATCTCGTGGGAGGTCAGGTGATGCTCTGGCACGCCGTTGGCGTGGCCGTGGGCGGCCGTGTTGTTCTCGTTGAGGCGGCGGACGCGATACACCTCGTAGTGGATGCTGCTGGTGATGTCCTTGATGTTCTGCATGTGGCTCCTGAGGTGACACATGCAACCAGTTACACACACAGTTACACACCCCACAAGCAGTTACAACCCCCCCACATAAGCGGTTACACACACACACACACACTCACAAGCAGTCACGCACCCCACACAAGCAGTTACACACACTTGGCCGGATAGGAAAAGAGGACTCAAGATTATCAGTCAAAGTCAGAGCCGTGTGTTTGTCACTCACCTGATGAGCAGGTCTCGCAGGTAAGCAAACTCACAGTGAGCTATGTTCTCAACTGCAGGGAGGAAAGAGACCAGAAGGGTGGCAGTCAAAACTAAATAAAAAGCACCAGTCAAACATGCAAAGTGTGAAAGCATTCGGTGTTCCGATGACAACATCCTGGTTGACTCGCTAACAAAATGCAGCTTTCCATGTTTGCCACTAGGTGGTGTGGCACCACAGTCCAGTACAGGAGCCAGTACAGTGTGTGTACGTGTCCCACCCCGCCAGCCCCCTAACTCTTCCCCTCCTCTTTAGCTTCGAGAACCCCGCCATCGCTAGACTAATTCAATTTAGCCTAAACCGTTAGGAGATAACGGCTGACGGCTCGACAAATTCTGCCTGACAGCCGGGGCCCAGGCAGCCCGGGAGAGGAATGTACGTCTGGAGCCCAGATTCCATCCCTGGTCTGCAGACCCAGGAGAGAGAGAAGCGGGGGGGTACAGCACAACTGCCTGTACAGGATATTAAAGTTTCCTTCAGGAAGACTTCAATAAAACGTGAGGCGTCTACCTTCTGGCCAGATTAGGCGGTCATTAAAGGCGAATATCGGAAATGAGATGAGCTGAAGAGCATTTTTGTGTTTCATTTGATTTCTTCACACACACACAAGGATGCGTGTGTGCCCACACACACACACACAAGTAATAGCCATGCCTGCTCTGGCATTCTCTTAACTTTAATATGCTAGCAGAGAGAGGGAAATGAAATGTGTAGGCCGGCATACATTTACATTTAGTCATTTAGCAGACGCTCTTATCCAGAGCGACTTACAGTAAGTACAGGGACATTCCCCCCGAGGCAAGTTGGGTGAAGTGCCTTGCCCAAGGACACAACATCATTTGGTTGGCATAGCCGGGAATTGAACTAGCAACCTTCTGATTACTAGCCCGATTCCCTAACCACTCAGCCATCTGACTCCCATACTTTGAGTACATTGGTTTAGATGTGCCAATAGAAGCACCAGGGACAAGGGGACATTACTCTCCTTCTCTTCCTCTTCTTCCTTTGCATTCTCCCCCTGCACTTCCTTCTCTTCTAACCCCTGGCAATGGGTCACCACAGCCCAGGACACACAGCTGCCTTTGTGTGGGGGCATGAGCCCCCCCCCCCCCCCCCCCCCCCGCACACACGATGGCTGTAGTCATGTGGACCCTGCCAGCTGCATGACACACGCCACTTCTCTCTGTCTGGGTTGATGTGGTGTGTGTGTGTGTGTGTGTGCATGCATGTCCAGTCAATCAAAGGCCCCATTTGCTTCTCCCTCTACTCTTTCCATCATTCAGTCCTTTGACGGCTCCTTTAGACTCCTCCCAGTGACAGACAGAGCCTCCCAGAGGCCTTGAGGAGACTGTATGAGAATGCAGTGACAGAAGTGGGTGAGATTAAGTCAAGTCGTTAAAATACCTTCTATGGTGCCCCATTTTGTTTTCCTTCCCAGAAGCCTTCTGCCATTGACCTGGTACTCCTGGTCGCTCCCCACCACAGCGAATGGGATCATCTCCTGCAGAAAGTCCGCAAGGGGCAAAGGTCAGGGGTGACATTTTGTGATGTGAATGTGATGTCATCCTAACCCTTTCCGTGGATGTAAAGAAGCAGGTGGTGTGGGCCTCCAACATATTTTACGGCCCGATTACCAGGAGTGTGTGTGTACGTGTGCGAGAGTGTCTTACTCTGATCTTCTCATTGATCATCCTGTCCTCTACATCCTCGTCAAACTCCTTCTGGGGGTACACATCGATCCCGTTGGCTCGCAGCTCTTCCCTGATCTACACACACAGGTAGGAGGAGACACTTAATACCCCTTTACATTGGCGTATATAGGCTGTGGGTGTGTGCGTGTGTCAGTGATCAGAAGGGGTTGGGGCGAGCAGTCATTTGAGGGTGTTCGAGGTCCACAAATGCACACCAAAAGCTCCAACTCATAAAGGCTCACCATCACGCCTAACTAGAGCCTGTCGTGAGCACAATATGCCAAAGCCTGTAGGAGCCCCCAAACTAAAACAGTCTGTCTTCGGAATCCTCTGAATCTTTCAAAGATGGGACAGCCCAACAGACGTTAGCTGAAAGACATGCTTTCACCCACTCCCCAGTGTTATTTGCATAAATCCCTCCACTAATCCCCCCCCCCCCCAAAATGCTCCATTTAAAAAATCAACACATCAGAGTCTACACACACACAGTTGATTTTTTCCTATCCACTCTCACATGGCTTTCTAATGAGAGACTGCCTGGTGGTTTCTTTGTACACGATGCCAGTAACAGCAAAGCAAATTAAAGCCTGCCTTTTTTCAATTACTACCCTCTCAGCCTCTTACCCCTCTCTCTGATCTCTCCCCAGGGGTCCATGATCAAAATGGTCTTTTTCATGTTTTGGCACCCCGCGTGGGAGGAAGTGATGTCATTGGATTTCCACTGAAGCCACATCAGCAGTCTGGGGGCTGGGGGTTAAGGGAAGGAGGTTCCTTCAAACCAAACCAAGCCGATCCTGAACTCTTTATAGAGGCTTTGACCTTGGGAGCCCTCTCTACACAGGGCTGCTTTCTCATTGGCCGAAGACCAACGGCAGCTGCAGAGGCCAAAGAAGACTCCAGAAACATTTCCTGTAAATGTTTCTGGCTTGAAGGAACCTCCCTCCCTCCAACCCCAGCCCCCAGACTGCTGATGTGGCTTCAGTGGAAATCCAATGACATCACTTCCTGTAAATGTTTCTGCTACGACACACACCAGGACTGGAGGAATTTAGAGAACATATGCCTGAAAGTGAGGGAAGAAGAAGTCAGAGAGCAGATGAGGAGGAGGAGGAATGCTCACCTTCTTTTTGAAGAAGTCCCTCTCCTCAAGGGTGAGTGTGTCTGCCTTGGCAATGACAGGAACTATGTTGACCACTTTACTAAGGCGCCTCATGAACTCCACATCCAGAGGTCTCAAACTGAAGAAGGGAGACAAAGGCAAAGCAAGTTAGGTGAATATTTGACCTGCTATGACATGTAATGGCCACCAGAGGACAGTATTACAAGGTCCTGCAAAATAGCGAAACTACAGAAGCCAGCAAGCAGTACAAATCACATGCATTTAAGACTCACATCTGGGACCAAGCTTATTCAGTGGTTGTCACCGTCAATCAAACCTCAGTGAGGATCTGCCCTTGACTGGTGGGCGACTTAAAAGGAGCTGTGGCTGGCTTGAGCCCCTCCCTCACCAAGCGTGGAGCGTCTGTTAGCGGTCAGAGCAGCTGATGCTAGCTCTCAGCACAGCACTGGACACTGGCCACCATGAACAAAGACCCCTGGGTTGTCCTCTGTCATCCTCCCGTTCCCCGTCCCTCGACACACTTGCTTCTCTCTCCAGTCACACCCAGTTGAATCTCCCCCTTATTGGGCTTCTCATCCTCTCTTCCAATTCCAAAAGTGAAAACCAGCCTTGAGACAGATCTTGGGCAGAACATGACAGACTTCTGCAGTGCTGGAGCAACATGAAACGCTGCACTGAGGATCTCGGTGGGTGCCCACACACACACACACACACAGATCCTGGACACCCTTAACGTAGCAGCACGGCACACAGGGGTTGAACGTGCAGAGACTTTCCACAGAGAAGGACATTAAAGAAGACTAGTACTGCATGCTGGGCTTGTATTATAACAGGCGTTTCAGGGTGATTCAGTCAACTCAGTGCTGCAGTTTGGGCGGGGGTTCGTCTGGTGCGTTCGTTCCAACAGCTGACAGCACCCAGATCTCCTGCAGCTGCTGGTAGAGGGGTGCCAGCCCAGGATCAACACAGAGACATTCCACCACCCCTGCCTTCCGTTACTATGCAACGTGTTCTTGGTGTGGTGTTGCTCAACAAACAAATGGCAGCAACATGCCATCTCCAAAATTGTCAAACGCTATCCTTATTTTTTGCCATTGGTACACCCCAGACTGTTATGTCTTTAAGGGCCATGCGGGTTCAACCAAAACAGTGCAGAGAGGGGGGGGTTAAACCATACTAAAACATAACCAGGCCCAGATGTGAATTTTGGAGCGAGCAAGCAACACCAGTTGGAAGGGGAAGTTAAACATGGCATTTCAAAGTCCTGGTGGGACTTTCCCCATCAATCTAGTCATGGAAAACTGGTGTTGTGGGAGGAAGGGGTTCTTAGCAAAGAGTACATGTTCACATCTGTGGACAGAAGTCAGCACAGATAAGGCCAATTCATCCACATTCCATCTGACTGGAGACCTTTCCATGGTCTGGTTACACTACGCGATGCCAAGTCATTGTGTGTTTGATATCAGAGTCAACTGGTACGGTTCTCTTTGTTTCTGTTGATGCAGTGCTTTCTGAGTATGACTCATGCCCATGACTCATGCATAAACCCTCCATAACAGAGGAGCAAAGATGGAAGAAGAGATCGTCTTCCTCTCTTCTGTCCCCCTCTATGGCCAATCCAGGTTTCTTGTTTTTACATCAGAAGGGGGCAGCACTGCCTCAGTGTGCATGTGTGTGTACATGTGTACGTGCAAGTGAGAGATGAAATATCTGCGTGATGTGACTGCCAATAAGTCATTGGGGCATGACATCAATAATCAGTTTACGAAAATTAGATTACGTTTTCAAGGAAACTTGAAAACACTGATCTGAAATTCTGTTTCCTGATCTACCTCAGGGACTTCACCCTCTGTACAGTCACCATCTTCAACATTCACCTTCACATTCCACCGGAGGAACGTGTGTGTACACACACATTCCACTCTCAGAAGGAATGTGTGTGTGTGTGTGTGGCTGTGTGTGTGTGTGTGTGCACACTCACCAGTGTCCCGTGGGTGGGATGAAGTATATGCAGCAGTGCACTCTGGAGTCTGGGATCCTCTTCTTCCTGTTGATGTTGATCTCCTCCTGCAGGTAGCGCTCATACTGGTCGTTGATGAACTTCATGATGGGCTGCCAGCTGAGAGAGAGGGAGGGAAGAAAGGAGGGAGAGACTTAGAAAGGGAGAGAGATCTGCTCATCATCTTTTGTCTAGTTCTAAGAAAATGGAGTAAAAACATTTTGACCATCCAGGATGGAGATTTTTCTTTGGCACCTTCCATTAAAAAGATCACAACAATGGATGAGCAAATGCGACTGTTTACATTGTATTTAGTAGTCCAACAGCACAACAACAAATAAGTAGTGCATGAAGAAGTACATGAAGAATGGCACCTTACCAGTTCTCGTTATTAATCTGGTCCCCAAAGCCGGGTGTGTCGATGACAGTCAGCTTCATCCTCACCCCCTTCTCTTCTATGTCTGAACAACAGAAACGCAGAGTCACGGTGTGACTCTGCGACTCAGCCTCATTTCCCCCCCCCCCCCCCCCCCCCCCCCCCCCCCAGCCTCATTCCATCCCCCCCGATCTCACCATGGCTGATGGACTTGATCTCAATGGTCTTGGGGATCTTCTCCTGGGACGTGGCCAGCACAGACTTTCGGCTCACCTTGGACTTGAACAGCGTGTTCATCAAGGTAGACTTCCCCAAGCCACTTTGACCTAAATACACAGACCCACATGGCTCAACAAAAAGTTCCATGTACAAGCTCGAAGACTCACAAACTGCAATTGTCGAGCTCGCTGGAACAGCTGTGGAATTCAGAATAATGACCTTGTCATCACACTTGCAACACCTCCAGCCTCACAGCTGTCTTTGGCGACAGCAGGAAGAGGTTGCTGGTGTGTGATAGCAGGGCCACAACCATCATCAATCCCATTCTCTAAACATGGCCACACATCCATTCAAAACACACAAATTGGCAGTACTGTCTTTAAAATGGTCTCTTGATTTTCATTTCCAACAGGTGTTCACTAGGTCACATCACAAAGCATTAGCCCAGGCTAATAACAGGCACATGGCCAGTAAAGTGCTTCATGTCAGGCTACTATGCAGACCAACCTCAGTTGGAGAAGCATAAGGATGGGGCCCATCTGGTTGTCTCCTACAACATGCTGTATGGACTTGGCTACCAAGAGTGTTAAGGATAGTTAAATGTGTTTCTTCTGCAGTGTGTCACTGACTCATCTGAGGTGGACAGCACCAGGGTCTAGAAGAACTACATGTCCCCTAAACCTATTTGGCCAGTGTGAGTGTGAGAGTGAGAGAGAGTGAGAGGAGGGGGGCTTAGGTGAAGGGAGTGAGGTCTGGGTCTCCGTTCGGTGTCTGTGGAGCCGACATATCCCCACATTCCACAGCGATTACCCCTGGTGTCCAGGAAACAGCTCTTGGCAACACACCACCCGTCACTGCCGTCTTTAAAAGGGTGAGAACACCATGTGACTCCTATGACTCTCCACCCCACCAAGCTGCTGTGCTGCTGCAGATTTGGGAGATGGGATTTCCATGACAGTCTGCACACTACGTTACTAAATAGATCTGTGTGGAAGACTCACTGAGGGAAAGAAGTGTGTCCTTCAGCCACAACCTATAACAAATATTGCTTCTACACTGAGGGAAAGTGCAGTGTCTTGGGCAAAGCTGCTGTTTGTTTTGGTGACTTCAATACATTATCCAGTAGCCAAACTTTTTAACATGGTTTTTGTGTCGGGAAAATGGAGGATAGATGTCCTATGGATTTAGGTTTGTTTTGCAATAGGCTACTGTTAACAATTATATAGCTTTGACATCCCAACCTGCAGAGACTCACTTCCGGGAGGTGGCTCCCCCCCCCCCCCACGCCAGCATTTGCGGGCGTCAGGGAGCCACAATTGAAATGCGGGAGACTCCCGGACTTTCCGGGAGACTTGGGATGTCTGCTATGATAATTATACTAATTTAGATTGAGATATAGGCCTATGCCTGATGCCTAAACATTTGAAATCACAAACTACCATAGCCATACATTTAACGACTATGGTGTGTATCAAATCATTGTTCATTGTTTAATGCATTAGGCTAAATGTTGTAGCTTCTATAGGCTATTTAAGTTGATTTTCTATAAATGTAGCCTACATATTGAACTGATGAGAAAAAGAAAATGAGAATGTCCGTGGTAAATCATCGTTTTCCCGTTGGGTCAGTGTTACAGGAACTTCTGGTTAAGCAAGAACACGGTCTAAGCCTGACAATTATCCTGACCCGGACCAGGCTAGTTAACATAGTAACGGAGTTCGAACTACGTTGAGCTAGCTTTATGGAACCGAATGAACTAGAAATTAGGCATAAGTCTGGCTTATTCGGTAAACTCGCTTTATGGAACAGGCCTCTGATAACTTGAGATTCTGTTTTGTGGATTGTTAATTCCTAGAGAGATCAATCGGTCAATAGCTAAATACACAACCCCTATTTTTTATGGACAGCATTATGTAAAACCCAGACATTCGTTCAACCTAGCTTCTTGCAAAGTAAAAAAAAGCACATACACTCATTCTTTTCGTTCCGTCTGCTCTGAGAGTTTAGTCCTGGAACGCTCACACACACCCCCACCTTCACCCATTTAACTTATGTGTGCCACCACCTCTATACAGGGAGTCAAAAGAAAAATGGTATAGCAAAATAACGTATTCTCTTAGCACACTTTTTTCCGAAGTGATGTACAGTACAGGGAGTAATTTGAAACTGGGAACTTTTGATCTTCAGGCAAATGCTCTAACACGGAGCCAGACCAATCCCCAAGACATGGAAGTTTTCCATAGACTAGATTACCTTACCCACAAACTCAGACACCTCTCCTCACCTTCCTCCCCAAGGCTACATCTTTGAGTGAATCCTTTTATCCACGAAAGTAGACTGTCAGTCGCGACATCGTCAAATGGAGACATGGCTCCAAGGCTCCGTACGTTGACGGCGGCTGGAGAGTGCGTGTGTAGGCTACTTATTAGCCATAAGCTAGTGTTAGTGAGTCTGGCTGTAGGGAGTTAAGAGGGCTGTGTGTGTACATGAATATGTATTTCAGGTCGATTAGAGAGAAGATCTTCAAGAAGACATCATTTGGGATACTTGAATTGAATTGAAAGTAGTACTGTAAGATAACCCATACGCTGTGTCACGCATGGGCAACTTTCAAGAGGTCTTAACAGTGGTGATGAAATAAACCTACGGGTTTGTACAGTATGTCTCTCTGTATTTTAACACCCTCCTCTGTGACTGTGTGTGTGTCCTGTGTGTGTGTGTGGATTTGTGGAGAGAGAGAGTTTGTGTGTGAATTTGTGTGAGTGAGTGAGCGTGCGTAAACCTCACCCACGACCATGATGTTGAGCTCGAAGCCTTGCTTCATGGCTTTCCTCCTCATCTGCTCCAGGATGGCATCGATGCCCACGTAGCTGAAGTCCACGCCAGGCTTGTCCCCACATCCCGCCAGGGCAGGGGGCATCTCAGGCACCGCCACCTCAGACATGGCACTGCTGCTGTAGCTGGGAATGACCTCAGACCCTGCACATGGATACATCGGGAGGGATGTAGGAAGAGAAAGTGGGAGAGAGATGGAGGAGTGAGGGGGGGGGGGAGAGACAGAGATGTGTCAACACCAGGAGTGGAGAACTTGCTTCCTTCCTGTGTGAACTTAACCTTGCGAGACAGCTGGTTTCGTGAAATCCTAACCCTAACCCTAACCCTGCCAAACTCCAAGTTATGCATTTGTGCCCGAACCAAAGTGGGTCGGACCACTTAACGTCCTATGACAAACTACTGGCAGTTACGGGTGTGGTTGAAGTTAGTCCGTGACAGACGGTTCCCCCAATCACCTGCCAAGTATATATATATATATATATATATGTTTTTTAAGTGCCTGCCCTTTAGCAAACAGTTTCGAAGTACGATTTCCCAGATGGCTATGTGTAACAAGCCATCTGGTGAGTCAGGTTAGCATGAACTACCATGTTGTAGAGACGCATTCAGCTTGAAGGACCCCTCAGAGCATTGAGGCATCCCACAGGTTAGTGCAGAGAGAAGCCATGTTGCTGTATCATTACAGCCCGGTTCAGGGTAGCCGGAATGAAAAAGCTAGAGCAGCTGCAGACATAATAAACAGGAGAGAGAGATCCACGCAGAGCTGCAATCTTGGGCTGAGGCCAAACACACCCTAGCCTTTCATAAAATATACTTGAGAGTATGTCACACAGGCTGACGGCGCTGTAAGGCTAACAAAAGACAGCCCAAACAGAGCCAATCTCTCACTGCAGCTCCTAGAACCATATCCAGTCTTCTCAGAGAGGTTAGACACACATGGCATGTTTGTTTATCTTCACCACAGGGGACCAGTCCTAATTTTTGTACTGTGCATAGGAACATACCGTACAGGTCGAGTGCTCATACATCTTTAAAAGAGCTGTAGGACCCGTCACAGGTTCATGACTCACTTTTAATATGTGTAGAGTGGTCTCCAGGACCCACTCGTGGAGACAGGGAAATGGTTGATTACTCATTTTTACCCTGTGTATATAGGTGTATCTGTGATGGTAAATAGCTACAAGCCTCCCAGCACATAGAAAGGCAGGGTTAACTGTCCCCAACAGGGCCTCCACTCCTCCTTTCCCTCTCCTCCCCTCCCCTCCCCTCCGGTCCTGCTTGTGAGCGTGAAACCGAGAAATCACTAGGGAGGAAAACTGACCCACTCACACCATCGTGGGTCAACAGCACTGCTATTCAGGACAGGCTGAAATCAGGAAGTTGGTCACGGACATGCATCAGCAAGCCCCATGTTCCACGTCATGTATACATTCTCACAAACGCTGGCTGGTCCAGTCCATGCATACACTCTCAGTCTCCAGCTCCTTCTGTCAAGGGCTGTCAGCTCCCCTGGCTGAGGACTCAGGGCAGGGAGCCAAGAACCTTACTGCTCTCAAATTCCAACAGACACAAGCCTCCCTCCCTACCTCAAACATGGAGCCTGTTACATCGGAAGACAAACACCAATACAGGACATGCAAGACACCCAGGAAAAAAAAAACAGAGTTGGCTTTACTTTAGTGCAGAAGGTTTTCGAAAGTTTCAAAATTAATGTCCACACATTCCCATGTACAGAAAAACCTCACAGTCAAAAATATAAAGCTGGGTTATGGATTTGGGTGTGATTGTGTCAAACAAACTATTTCACAAATTCTGCTGCCATTACATTGAGGGAGTGTAGGAGCGACACACCTACAGTGAAATTTTTATTTATTTGATCCCCTGCTGATTTTGTACGTTTGCTCACACTGAAAGAAATGATCAGTCTATAAATATAATGGTAGGTTTATTTGAACAGTAAGAGACAAAATAACAACAAAAATTATCCAGAAAAAGGCATGTCAAAATTTGTATAAATGGATTTGCAATCACAGAGGTCCGACGTTTCTTGTAGTTGCCCACCAGGTTGCTCACCCAAGATTTGACGGTACATGACCCCGTCCATCTGATGCGGTGAAGTTGTCCTGTCCCCTTAGCAGAAAAACATCCCCAAAGCGTAATGTTTCCACCTCCGTGTTTGACGGTGGGGATGGTGTTCTTGGGGTCATGGGCAGCATTCCTCCTCCTCCAAACACGGTGAGTTGAGTTGATGCCAAAGAGCTCGATTTTGGTCTCATCTGACCACAACGCTTTGACCCAGTTCTCCTCTGAATCATTCAGATGGTCATTGGCAATATTCAGACGGACCTGTAAATGTGCTTTCTTGAGCAGGGGGACCTTGCGGGCGCTGCAGGATTTCAGTCCTTCACGGCGTAGTGTGTCACCAATTGTTTTCTTGGTGATCATGGTCCCAGCTGCCTTGAGATCATTGACAAGATCTTCCCGTGTAGTTCTGGGCTGATTCCTCACCGTTCTCATGATCATTGCAACTCCACTAAGTGAGATCTTGCATGGAGCCCCAGACCGAGGGAGATTGACAGTTCTTTGGTGTTTCTTCTATTTGCGAATAATCGCACCGACTGTTGTCACCTTCTCGCCAAGCTGCTTGGCGATGGTCTTGTATCCCAAAGCTGTGTACACCTACACAGCCTTGTGTAGGTGTACCCTGACATCCTTGGACAGCTCTTTGGTCTTGGCAATGGTGGAGAGTTTGGAATCTGATTGATTGATTGCTTCTGTGGATAGGTGTCTTTATTACAGGTAACAAGATTGTGCTCCTAATCTCAGCTCGTTACCTGTATAAAAGACATCTGGGAGCCAGAAATATTTCTGATTGAGAGGGGGGTCAAATACTTATTTCACTCATTAAAATGCAAATCAATTTATAACAATTTTGAAATTGTTATTGTTGTTGTTATTCTGTCTCACACTGTTCAAATAAACCTACCATTAAAATGATAGACTGATCATTTCTTTGTCAGTGGGCAAACGTACAAAATCATCAGGGGATCAAATCCTTTTTTCCCCCTCACTGTATTGAGGCTCTCCACCTCCCTGACCACTTCCTCATCCTGTTCCAGCAGTCAGTCAGCACGCTAGTGAGCTCCCTCTTCTTCCCCGAGAGCACATCCACTCCTTTCTGCTTTGCCAGCCATACGAGCGGAGATCCTTTCATCCCTCTCCCTTCGCCTCCAGCACACCACCCGTGTGTGTGTCCGCACCTCCAGCCTACCCAAGCCAAAATGCCAGGTATGGTATTGAAAATGACTAGTCCTGTGAGGTTTTACTGAATTGGAAGAGGGATTTCACACACTGTTCCTTTCTCCCTTTGTGTCCTCTGGAGAGTCTTAAGAGGGGTGAATCTGCTTGTGTGCGCACCCTCCCACTTGGACCCAGTGGGCTCTGCTACGGGCTGGTTAAAAAGAACCACACTAATCTCCTTTTCTTCTGTGTGGTTGTCACTGCTTCTCTATGGAGATGCTCTAATGTGCTGCATCTCAAATAGTTGCTCAGGATAAGGAAGTGTGTTTGGTGGGCATATCGAGCAGCCCTTATTGAATACACACAACTTGTTTGTACAGACAAAGGATCATTCAAAAACTTAAGTACTAGGCAAATACTCACACACAGTCATGTCTGTTCCAAGAATAAAACCAAGTGCATACAACTAACTCTAGAAGTTCTATAGCTCAGTGTTGCTGGAGAATGCTGGAAGCTTGTGCAGCAAGACAGACAAACAGGCATCTTACAGAATCCTCTAATGGTCGGTGATCAGATTACAAACACACAAATCATAATCAAAGCTCAACCTGCTGACACTAGAAATCAACAGACCCTAAATCCATTGATCCACAAACCCAATGACCGTTTGCAGGAATTGCACAACCATGTGAAATTAAATCAACTGACGTCCTGTAGGACATCTTGCCAAGCGTTGCCAAGGAACTAAGTGCACTTTTTGCTCATTAAAAAGGTCTGTCTTGGCCTGCGTGGAAAGTGCTGAAAACGGGTGTCCCAGCGCTGCTGGAAAATAACCCCATAAATCTGAGGTAACCTCTGACCCATTCATTACCTTCTTGGGCAATGTAACCTATACAGCTGGAGGATGTTACAGACCTGCTATCAAACACAGGAGGATCGAAAGAGCCGAATATGGTCCAAACCAGACCAAATACAGACCGAAGCACACCAAATATGGCTGGCTAGACGGAGGTCAGAGCTACTCATGAGAAAGTGCGTGTGAACTTCAGTTTTCTGAAAGTTTAGGTCTGGTTTCAGTCAGACACACCTGTGGTGACTGGCTGAATCCTGTTGTGGTTCACAAACCTACAATAACATGTCATAGGAATAAGCCTCAACCAACGGTTTGCTCACTGCAGCACATGCAAACGGCACACTACAACATGAGATAGCAGCAGTGTCTGCCATTGAACTGCACACATAAAAGGTAACAAAAACATGTCAAATTCCTTTTGTGTTCAAATTTGATTGCATCATAAGCACTACAATCCAGCTATCCAATCACAATTGCATTCAGTTGCTTTGTGCATCACTCTTAACATTCCCTCTGGTAACTAAAGTTCCACAGCAGTGGAAAGCGTACATATAAGAAAGTGTCAGTGTAAAATGCATGTTTTTACCAAACCATTGGGCACGTCAGCTGTGAGTAATAAGTGGAGCCAGAAAGCTCAAGCATAGTTCTACATGGTGAGTCGGCCTGGTACTACATGGTGAGTCGGCCTGGTACGCTCCAAGACATGAATGTGTTCTATTCCACAAGGTATCAATCAGAGAACACAGCTCTGTCCAAGAGCTCACTTTTCAAAACTGAACATGGGTTCAATCTGGAATACACAAATTTCTTCTGGGTCCACAAAGACAATTTCAGAAACGTAAAAACCCGAAATCCAGGGAGACATTTTGAGCCTTCTTCCTGTTTTCAATTACTGGCAATAAGAATGCAATTTTTTCCAGTCTTTGCAGAGTATCCAGTTGCTTTGCTGTGTAAACAAGGCCAACAGTCCCTTTACCGCAAATATGGGAGGAGAAGGTGGGGAGGATGCTGGAATTATGATTCATTCTCTTCATAGTGTGGGGTATTCCCAGCTAACTAAATGATCTGGCTCTGCATACTGTATATAACCAGCTATACTTACAAAAGGCTGTATATGTGCAACATATAGAAGCATCCATAACCATAATACATCAACCAGAGTGGAGTATTCAAAACCCATAGCAACAGTAAGGTTGTATTTGTCTATTGTGTGAGTAGGAATGTAGGCATGTTAATAGTCCAGTGTGTTAACACTAGGGCGTAAAGGTCCAGGGATCCATCTCCCAGGAGGACTCTAAGTGAGGGCACCTTGAGGCCAAACTGGTCTCTGCTCAACAGCCTGAACAATCCTTGTCAGTTAGCAAAAGAGTCCAGCGTCAGGCAGCCTGGTAATCCACACTGAGATGGGAGCTGTGAGTGGACGATGTTCAGACATCTTCCTTCTCCTGTACTTAGGGTGACCAGACGTCCTCTTTTACCCGGACATGTCCTCTTTTTGAGACCTAAAGAATGCGTCCGGCAGGGATTCCAAAATTGTCTGGGATTTTGCCTCGTCGGATATTTGTGTTTCTCTGGGTCTCTCACAAACTATTAGGCCCTTACACCCCTTTCGAAATGGTATCTCCCGTACGTTCAACCTTCTTGCGCGAGCTCTGACTGTAGAGAGAACTGTCAATTTGATCAGATAGTGCGGCATGCAATACACGACCAGCACCCCCCGGTCCCCCGTCGACACAACAAAGTGTCCTCTTTTTCACAAACTCAAATCTGGTCACCCTACCTGTACTACACATAAAGATATGTTTACTGTTCCTCTCCAGTGCTGGGTGTTGAGGTGACAAGGAGGTCAAGGGATGTCATGGGTGCATATGCCCAGGGTGACACGTCAAACACTGGTGCAATAGGGCTCATTCAGACAAGCTTTCCTGTGAATGGATGACCCCTTCTATCTTGACTCTAGTAACAAAAAACTGTTTTATGACCGTACGTTAAAAAACATCTGTTACTTTCTATCCGTTGGCATTCCGAGACAGACACAAAGAGAGTAGAACAAACAAAGGAGTAACAAAAGAAGAAAAAGTACAGCTGGTCCACTTTGCTTCCTGTGGTTCATCTGGATGCTACTTCAGCATGCATTCTGTACTGTACTTCAAGGGCACTTTGTCCACACGCTCCTCTCTTTAAAACTGGCACAAACTTCTGTGACTTAAATAATGCAAAGATAAAATAGTACTTCCTGGATAACATACTGCACTCCTGCTCAGTATGCTTCCTGCTTTATTACTGGAAACACTGTCCTCCTATGGTCATCATTGAAAGAGATAGATTATGTAAAACAGCTAGTGACCCACCTACCCCACACTGCTAGCTGGGTGAAGTTCTCAGAACCCCACACAGAATGAGTCATATGAGCAAGTCTGACAGTGCAGCAGCAACTGACCTTAAGGCATCAAGTTTGCATTAAGGGTTAAACATCCCCGGACAGGTTTAACACACACACACACACACACACACACCATTTCCCACCCCCCAACAGAGAAGCTCTTCCATGTTGGAGGGAAATTGGGGTGAAGACAGTGCAAACATGGCGTGTTGTGCTAATATGCAGGCGTGTTTATGTAGAGGATCCATTTCCCAGAGTCCTCTCCATTCAGGTCCCCTGAGAACATAACCCCTGACCCCCAGGGCTATAAAAGCAGATGGTCACCTGCCACTGGGGATGCGTGTGTCCAGAAAGGATAGGCAGGGTGACAAACGACAAAATAGGCTCAGCTTGACAGACTATTCTGACAATAACGAGCATAGCTGTCAAACTATTTTACATTTCTTAACCATTGCTCGTTCCTACCAACACTGAACAGAGCTACTAACCAAGTATAGCTATTGTAGACATCACAGTTATGCAACAAGCTAGCAGTGCTAACACAAGCCCACTCTGGTCGTATGAGACTTCCCCAGGGATGTTTGCCTGCATGGGGACATTGTGGAGGTGCAGAATGGGTTAGTCACAGACCCTGATAAGAAGTCCTAATATCTGATGGAAAACAGACCCAAGCGCCCACCACAAGTGCTCACAGGCACAATTCATGATTCTTAGCAAGAATGCCGGCATACACACACACACACACACAATTAGCGGTGGCTATCGAAAGTATTCCAAGGTTCCTCATTCACCACCACCTCCTGCAATTATCTACCAACAAAACATTACTCATTCCCACCACTCTAAACTGATGTGTAATGCTTTTGGCACTCACTGACATCAACAGGCACAAAACAAAGCTATGAGCACTTCCAACAGTGAGAACATTAGCACTAATGCTAACAGGTGACTGTGTTAGGTAGCTTAAGTTAGCTAGCTTGCAGTAGCTAGCACAGTCCAGTAGTCTATTATGGAGGAGGTCACAGGCTATCAGTTGAATGGTTTTGTGACAGCTAGCAGATGGCCAATGGGCACTGTGGTATCTCACCCCTGCTTCACCTCTCTGCCCCCAGCATACACACAGAGGTCTGCTATATCTTACTTGGAGATTATGTTTACGGCTTTGAACATATAATGGCCATGGTGGCGAGACACCTCGAGTGGAAGGCTTGAGATGATGTGTGTGACACACTGGTCTGATGGCATTCCAGTCAGTGTAAAGTAATACTGTCCGGGGTCATCAACTGTCATCAATCCTGGAGTCAAAGTCACATTGCTCTGGGTGAACATCTTGTCTGTGTGCTCACCACCCACACTCTGCGAGTAAAGCACCCTTATGCTTCCCTTCAGTAATGCGTCAGTCCTAGTCTGTCATCCACAGAGGGGTTTGGAGGTTCAAATGACGGATGTGGACCCTCTGGTTCCCCACTAGTCACCTCTGAGCCCCTTGCATCCTGTTCAGTGCTGCAGGATTCCTGGAGCGACCCACGGGCAAAGGTGTTCATTCAAGTCCCTCAAGTCATTCAAGTCACATTCAAGTCATGGCTGAAAGGTCCAAAACACACATCACCACTCAGCACTTTCCCCTTGGAGGTGGGGTAAGCCTAAATGGGCTTACCCCACCTCAAAACAGACTAACCAGAATATTCTGGAAGTCTATTTGAGCAGACTCATTCTATTTCTTTATCACGCGCACGCACGCACGCACACACAGACAATGCAAAAGTTATGTTTCCTTCCCAGCATCCCATCAGCAGCTGGTGAAAAGCTACTGTGTCTGTTCTCGCCTGGCAATTTAAAAGAGCCTCTGACTGTCTAGAACAGAGCTCCTTTGAACTGTTTGTGTGTGTGTGTGTGTGTGCGCGTGTGCGTGTGTGTGAAGCCAACTACAGCAAACTCGAAAGGTGAAAATGTTTTTCCAGCTTTCCTCTGCCTAAACATCTGAGAGATGTGTCTTTGTAAAAAGCACAAGGTCAAACCTGGTGAACTAACATTGTAGGTTGAGGCAAGTTCATCTCCAGTCTTCCAAAAACTCCATCATTAAGCCCTTCATCCATAACCCCCCAGTCAAACTGGCCTGCACAATGTCTCCCCATGTTTTGTGCATGGAACATATCACTGTCAGATGCAGCTTCACAAGCCTGCGTGTATAATGTCAGCAAAAGAAAAACATGGAAAAAGCCAGGCTTGTAATGAACCAGAGCGCTGAGCCTTCACTGTGTGCGTGTGTGTGCGCGTGCGTGCGTGAGCTTATGCAAGCGACCCCTCTCCTCCGCCTCCCCAGGATTGATTACAAGGTTGGGCCAGGAACAAGATGTGAACCGTTCAGGAAAGAAAGAAGAGGGGGAATACAAAACCTGAACAATAGCAGGCGGCTACAGCTATCATACCTCCCTCTCCCCAGTGCCCACACACATCCTATCTGTGCAGTATGGAAACCACTTGTTGAGGAACAATGTAGCAGGATATACAATGACATGCGTGGCTTCATGTATCTAGAACAAAAACATACATGTAGTCTCCCCATCTCCATGTCTAGAACAAACCAAACAGCTGACTGACAGGATTTCCCTTTCGGGTCTCTCCTTCTACAGCAGAAGCTCAAACAAGCAGAGCTGTTTCTGACTGAGCACACCAGGAATGACAAGAAGTAGCTGCAGAGAAAAGGGGAGAAAACAAAAAGAAACGGAACGAGTCAAGAAAGAGAAGAAAGTAAAACTCCACTGAGGAGGAGAAAACAATAGTCTCTCTCTTTTACTTTTCTCTCTCTCACACACACACACACACACACACTTGCAGAGCTGCAGACTCACCGAGTGTGTGTCGTCCACGGCTGAAGCAGTCCTCCAGTGAAAGCCTAGCTCCGGTCGCTTTGGATCCCCACCACCCCGCCCACCCTTATGATCATGTGACACCAGAGTAGAGGCATGCCACGCCCCCTCCCCCAACACCACAAAACATCTTCAGAGGGGACTGAGTGAGGCAGAGAAGGAAGGAAGCAAAAAAGAGAAAAAAAGAATCCAGTTGCCATACAAATCTCTCTTCTAAGTGTGTTTATATATACACAGACAGTCTTCCCTTAATCCACTAGCCCGTGGCAGGATTAGCCAGGTCTGAGGCCCCCTGTCCTCCCCCGTGTCCAAACACACCTGATTTACAACCCCTCAATTACCTGGCACGGCCCTTTCTTCCTGGGCATGGAATTTACGGCATCCCAGTCATTCCACAGCACTGACAGCAGAGCCCGACAGCGCTAAACAAACATGATGACACGTGTTCTGTTGACTTGTTCCTGTGGCCTCTCGACCCCTAGGGGGCAGGGGGGCAAAGGACTGAGGTCAGTATTTACCTCTGCTACGTGCATACAGTACCTAGCTTCCATGCAACAACCAGTAACATTTCGGGAGACTATCGTGTAATATCTGGATACCATGTCACTGTCTTCTAAAACACAAACCAACTCTTACCACGGTCAAACGATTGGAACAGTGCACTTGTACTCCTCGATTATATGCTGCACTTACTATTTTCACAATTGGTATAAAAGCATCTTCTAAATGAATACATGTAATAATATACATGGTCAAGCTTTACATATCTCGACTTCATATGGTGACAAGGAAGACACAGGCAGGCTCCAAGTCACCTAGAACCTTTCCCAGGATGAGGTGTTGAAGGTCCTTGTGTGTGTGTGATTAAAGAGCACAGGAACCAGCTGTCTTTCACCTCACAGGAAGTGTAATTATACACTAGGGCAGCGGCTGAGCATAGCATTACAGCCACACACACACACACACGCCAACCTGTAATACCACATCTGCATTCTTAGATAAAAAGGAACGGGCACATTTCACTAAATCTTTTGCCACTTTTACTAGTGGCACTTGTATTATTATTACTCTTCCAAGTTGTACCCCACGCCACCCTAAAACCCTGAGACCTCTAGCACGCACACACACACACACACCTCTTCATCTCCACCCCTCTCCTCTCTTTCTCTCTCTCTCTGTCAGTGCTTATCTATTAACAGTAAAATAGTTCAAACGTAAAGACATGAACCACAAAGTAGATAAACAGTCAGTTCTTGTGGTTTTGGAATTTGGCTGGAGGAAGTAGCATGACTTTGAGGATGCTTTTTTTTTTATCGTGTCTATGTAGTTTCCGCAACTTTAAAATCTTCAGGACAAAACTTTTCCAGCTGGGTTGCTAAACAGCATGGCAGATTTGAGTAGGATACTGATGTGTTGCACTGAGCATGTGCAGATTCCAGAGTAATTAGATACCTCTGGGTGCTCAAACAACACAGTACAACTCGATTCTCTGGGTAACAGAGCAGGCTGCTGCACAACAAAACCAACTTTCTCCCCACTCCTCATGTTTGTCCCTTGGGCCCAGACCCAGCAACAACAGTGTGGGCTAACGAGGGATGGAATGCAAGTGAAACACCGACGTTTATTTCCCCCTTACTCCCTCTCCAGGTGGATAGCTTCAGGTAAATAAGGCCTACATGGCATCCAACCCCCTCCCCCTCCCCCCTTGGCGCCAATGTTTAAAACATGTGTTCCATGGCACACGCCAACAGAGAGCTCAGAGGCCTTCTACGCACAGAAAGTGTTGAAGCTGTGTTGTGTTGTGTTGTGTTCTCCTCCTGCAGAGAGCCTGGAACAAGCCGAAGGACTAGCCTCAAGTCTCTCACTGGCTCAATCTGCTCATAGAGCTGAAATCTCTGTTTTGCCATTTCTCATTCCCGCCCCCCCCTTATCACTCTATTCTCAGAGGCCTCCCTCTCTTCTTCCCTCTCCTCCTGCTCCCCCCTGTAGTCCTGTGTGACCCTTCACTGTGACATCCTCAACACAGATAACACACAGATAATGTGCACAAACTTCTTTGGGAAAGAAATTCCTCACTGCCCTTCCGTTCATCCCTTCGACCCCAAAAGAATACAGCTCAAGGTCAATACCCTTGACCATCCCACGGAAATGTATCACCAAACCAGCACGACTAAATACATTGTGTGTGTTCGTGTACCACGTACCAAGTTCCTCTATTGAGCAAAACACTTGGCAAAAACTGCTGCAGGGAAAAAAAGCTGACTCCAAAATGACCCTGCACACACATTAAGCCAAGTTCAATTTGTTTGATCAAAAACATCTTGGCTTGTGCATTTAGTATTGAGTGGCTGCCCTGTAGAGAACATGACTTTCCAGATAAAAGACCTTTGGAGTGCTGGGGGAGACCCAGTGCCAGAAACCCAATAGCAGGGGTTTTGTGGCTGATGTTACAGGGACAGATGGGGAGCCAAGATGGCGTCTGCTCTTGGCAGGGTAAATGGAGGTTTTGCTTGGCTGACCAGCGTTCTGCAGCGGAGGAGGACCTTTCACATTGTACAATACACAATGTAGAATGTACAGGACAAACAAGGTTTGTGGATGGCTGTGAGTACTTATGCATGGGATGAACTGATGCAATGTCTTCTGAATGCCAATTTTCCTACTCTGGTGCCTTTCCTCTGCATATAGAGTAGAGTTCACATATACAGCAGTGGGAGGAGTTGTAATGTGTGTGTGTGTGTGTGTGTGAGAGAGAGAGGGTGTGAAAGTTGTGTCTGTATGTGTGAGAGAGTGTGGTCTTGTTTAACTACTCATCCTCACAAGTATAATGAAACATGAATAACTTGACCTCGCGGGGCCCTTTTGCTGGGCCCCACATTTTCAGGGGGTTAGGGTTAGAACTAGTGGTTAGAGATAAGACAATGGAACTGAGTAGTAGGGCTTCCCTAGGATTGGATACACTTGTGTGTGTGTGAGAGAGAGATAGTGTGTGCGTGTGTGTATATGTGTGAGTGTGTGAGTGAAAGAGAAAGCGTATTTTATTGTATAGTTTATTTTAATGTAATTCCATTGCTAGTTATGTACCCTTAGTATAGTAAGTCCTCATATTAAAATTTTTGATTCCTATATGTTTAATGTTTGCACCTTCCTGCCAAAGCAAATTCCTTGTCTGTGCAAACTTTCATGGAGAATAAAACCCATTCTGATTCTGATTTCCCTAAAGTGAATAGCCATCTTGTGCTCCCCAGGTTTCCATACTCAGTGTTCAGTGGGCTGCAACGCCTCAGAAGAACGGAGAGAGAGAAAGAAGAAACTAGAAGACCTTGACCAAACAGGGCCACTATTGTTCCCCTGCAGTACTGTACCAGCAAGGGGAGAGGGGAAACCCAAAATAAGGATTCGTAAACGCTCACTCATGCACATTTCTGTGGGCAAATCAGGTCCACCAAGTCCTGTCTGCAACATATTCGCGAATGGGGAAATTCCACCCATCACAGTAAATGTCTAGATGTACTGTAGTTCTGTCCAGTAAGTGACAGATGTTGAGGGGGCACATAATGCCCTCTGCTGCCTATGAGAAAGAAGTGGGCAGTTAGGCACAAAAAATATAAGGCTGCTCGTGCGTTTTATACACGCCATGATTATTGCGATATTATGAAACATCCAGGGAGAATATTAGTCCCTGACGGGAAACCAAGTAGAACAAAATTAAAACACAAGAACACTATTTGGGCCTCTCTCTCTCTCTGTGACTGTGTGAAATGTATATATGGGGGTGTCACATAAGTGCAGGGCTCTGGGAAAGCAGGAAGTGCTTCCTTTACACACTTCAATAAAACAGACAAGGGACTCGGTCAACAGTCTGACAGCCCTGACTCACCATCACTGATCCCAGCTACAACAAATGAATCCAAGTCTGTACATAGCAACTGACAGCTGGCTTTACAAAGCTTTAGGGACTCGACACCCTAGAATAGGGGTGTTCAAGCCTGGTCCTCGGGGTCCAAGGACTAAGATTGAACACCCCTGCCCTAGGAGGTTCAAGGTAAGGTTTTCAATGGGACTGCACAAACCTTAGAGAACCATGGTATCCAACGTTATGACAGACACCACTAAACTAAAATGTTTCAAAAAAACAAATAAAATGCCCCCCCCCCCCCCCCCCCCCCCACTATACCTGGTGCAAAGAGAATTACACCTGTGTAACAGCATCTCCTACTGGTTATCACAAGAGCTGCAACTGGCTGCTCAGTTCTGGGTAAGTATTTTCTCTCCTACACCCACCCACAACCTGACAACTTCAATCTAAGAAAATTGTTGGCTTGGTCTCACACATACTCTACCTCTTCCTCTCTCCTCCTCCCCCCACTCCCTCCATCCATCCATCCCTCCCTCCCCCTCTCTTAATGGTTTATGGCTGGAAACATTTACATCCCTTGTGACATGCACAAGTCCACATCTCCAGCCGTCCCTTGAGTGGTGCTTATCAATAGCTCTCTTTATGTGTGGGTGAGGGGGGTGAATACTGTCCAAAGAGGCAGAGCCTGGGAGAACACACACCCAGCAAATGCCTGGACCATTTCCTTTGAGAGGACAGTCATCCAGAACTATCATTAGCTCTAATCAGAAGGCATGCCTCTAGCTTGGAGCTAATCTTTATCAAAGGGAATACTCACAGTGCTAGCCTGAAGAGAATGTGAACAACAAGCAACCATTATTCCGGACATGCTGTAGCCTTACGGCTAACTTGAATCTGAGGATAGTTTTTTGCAGTGACTATGGGTTTATTTTTCTCTGGCTAGCGGCGTTCCTGATCGACATTTACTGATCTTTGATCTTAGAAAAGAATCTTTATATGACCAGGGAGAAAATGGGTCACAACCAGTAAAACCAGAAGTGCTTTAGTATTGCCTTTCTTCCTCTCCTCTCCTCGTCTCTGCCCACAGGAATGTACCACTAGTCCACCAGCATCTCCAATCCAGACCCCTGTTGTCCACTGCACTTCACTCATGTCAACACAGGGAGAGAAAACATCCTTGAAGTGTGACTAACAATTTTCCATTTCTCCAATACGCTCTCTGCTGTGTGAATACAGACTACAAAGAGACTTATTCAGTCTTGGGCTCATTGACTTTGTCACCAGGACAGTTCGGCATAACGTTGCTGGCTTTGCTCTACTTCACTGCTGTCTACTTGCCCCCTCAACATTGTTTATTGCATTGCAGTCCATTGTCATGTATTGCATTCATCAGTTGCAATTCATTGCTTTGATATCGCAGTGTGAAAGGACACGTGAGGTCATTCCCATGGTTTTGAGAGGCTCTGGCCTCATTGCAAAATGAGGAAACAGTTTAATTACTTCCTAGGGTCAGAGTAGGGGTCACAGTTTATAAAGAGGGAGTTGGGTTGACAGAGGAAATGACTTTGGTAATGTTTTGAGTTGTAATATTCCGTATATCGTCCATCAAGTACACACAAAAAGACGGGCCGACACCAATGGTGTCATTTATATCTATTGTTACACACACAAACGCATGTTTCTGTCTCTTCCCGTGTGTCCTACAATCTGTCAGGCTAGGGTAATTTAAAGCACCAGAGAGCCTGTTTGTTCCAGGCGTGTGTGGTCCCTACGTGGACCCTAGTGTGGTTCACTGCTGACAGCCAAGAGTAACCAGAGTAAGGTCGGGGCCTAGGACAGGAAATCAGCAAAGAGGGAGGGGTAGATACAAAGAGAAAGCACGAGAGAGAGACAGTGTGTGTGTTTGTGTGTGTGTAATGTAAACATGAGATCACATCCTGTTGAAGCACCGTCACACAAAGACCCCATTTTTGCACCAAATTGTTGTCAATAGTCACCTTGAAAGATTTACTTTCAGAACCTCCCTTTCAGGACTGGACCTCCGCTCACGTCCCAGTGGTGTAAACAGCTGTGATATACAGTACTGTCATGGTGGCTTAAGGCCACAGGAACGTCATACTTTAACAAAGTGATAAAGAGGCCTGACACACAGTCTCTGTTGGCAAGTAACTCAGCCATACACTTGAGATGGCGGCTACAGTCCGACAGTACACAGAACTGCGAAGAACACCGAGGGTACCAGAGCTGAGAGATTTGGAAACATACTAACACTTAATTCCATAACCTAATTTACTGTTTGCAAACTTGTTCCCTCTAGGGCAAGGTTCAGAAGATTCCAGTATTATAAACTTATAAACAGTATCTAGCTAAAGCTTGAGATGGTGACTGTGTCCAGGACAAGATCGGGTCTCTAAAAACTGCAAAACCTTCTAGACACAAGACTCGAGTCTAGAAAAATTGAATAACATTGGCAATGCACAGAAGTCTGAAGTGTAACAGCACACCACCCCCTCCCACCCTCTTAAAAAGGTCAGAGTTGTTGCTTTCCTGTTTCTCCAGTACTTTTTTCCAGCCCAGCTCTCACTTACAGGAAACCAGGCATCCATTTGACCCACATGTGCACACTTATTCCTTTTAGTACTTGATCCGCTCTCTCATCTAAATCTGTGTCTGTCTCTCCCCTTCTCTATTCCTCTCTCTCCGGTCTCTCAGATGGGCTGGTTTGAGTTAGTTGACGTCTCCACCTCCACACAAGGGACTGAGGGGGGCTGAGGGGTTATAATCAAATACAAATGTGACAGAAGAGGCCTTCTCTTCCCTAATCCTCTCTTCCACTTTCTCCCACTGTCTTTCTCTACTGACATCTCCACCCGGCTCATTCTGCCCCTGTGTTCAGATTTTGGAACTGTCTTGTTCTTTCATGTTCATTCCTGTCAATCCTTTGGAGGGTTCCTACCTCAATCAGAAGACAGGGGCGAGTAGTTGTCAGGTCAGAAGAGGGGGCTCTTGGATAGATCACTCAAACACCGAAAGTCCTCAAATCACCCAGCTACAAATTTCTCCAGATGTTTCTACTCCTGTGACAATTTACCTTGCTGCCAATCAAAGCAAGCAGCCTCTATGAACACTAAGATCATGGTATAAACAAAGAGGAAGAACCCTGTAGCTGCTTTGTGATATTTGCCCCGTCAGTTCCCTGTCAGCAATTTACAATAACGTCAGGGGAAAGAGCAATGATGAACCGCCCAATAAGAAAGTCAACATGTCTGTCAAATCAAGTGATAAGAATACAATATGAAAAGAGCTCAACAAGCAGAAAACTGAAGAGTTGCTATTTATATGCAACACATTTATGGACTCCAGATTTGGAATGTCACACTTACCAGCTGCCAATGGCTGACTAGGACCACACTACCCAGAGGCTGCAATATAACTGCTTCAGAAGAGATGCCTGACATGATAGCCCCTTCAGTAAACCAACTGTCAGGAACCAGACTACAACAGAGAAAGAGGGAAATCAAACCTTCTCAGGAGTACCTCTGCGGCCATCTGGGCCTTTTAAGTGTTATGGTAGAAGGGGAATCTCTACATCAACATTACATAATCTGTACTCTAAGACTTACAACCACAAACCTAAATCTCTGACCCATGTGGAAATGTACCCATGGGTAACATCTTAAGAGGCTCTTTTTGTGGTTTACGGGAAAAAACATTCTATATACATAATAAACCTTTAAAAACATCAACTGGCTGAAAGTTGAATATTCTTTCATCATCATGACTCACAAGTCACATACTTGTCGGTGCATTGTGGTTTCCGTCACAGTTATAAGTCTATTTATGCACTCCTTAGAAACCCCAAAGTTATGAGACCTGATTTCCCTCCAGCTCCTCAGTTAATCTACAAGCTCCAAGGAAGCTCTAGCAAATTTCAAGCATTAGTCACTTGTGGTCAAGATCCAGAGCGGCCTCATGCTAAGTCAGGTGAAGAGGAGAAAGGGCTCCCAAACATGCTTTTACTTCATCTTTTCTTTTATGACATCATTCTCCAGTCATCTCCTCACCCCCACACAAAATGGATAGAAAAAGATCCCTGCTTCACTCCCTCAAGAACAAAACAAATACAAAAAAGATTTGCCCCAAACACCATTGACATCCGTCTTTTTTTTGCAGAAAAAGGTAAAAGCTAGAAACTACAATATTTGTCCATGATTTTCCAGCCTCCGTTTCAACCCAGTGCCTCATAAGAGTGATGTCATGGTTGGACAAATCTTGACTGAGCCCATTCTTCACCACGGGGACATGGCTGGGATTCTCATCACTGTGACCTATATTCACAGACATTCAGACAGGTTGAGGAGAACCATCTTCTATGGGACTAATCTTCCTGTGTAACAGGTACAGGCCCAAACAGTCTTATTGCCTGAGGATAAGGCAGCCCAGTTAAAATGGTTAACAATCTACAGCACTGTCTCAGTTATTTGAATTTGAACTAAATATGTAGCACACTTCCTAATGCCTGATGATACTCAGACAACCCTCTTCTGTATGAAGTCAAACTGCAAGTTACAGACAGCATATGGTTCAATAAGATTGCGGACGCAACGGTTTGGTCTTACATTCAACCTCCCCCCCCCCCAAAAAAGAATTATATAAAATAAAAAAATGCTAACAATAGCTTTCTATTCAAGTTAGCTATGACAGTATGCTAGGAACTTAACGTTTATGTCGTTTATATGGTAAGTTACAGTTTTTGAAAGCATTGTATTTTGCTTTTAAAAGACTGAAGGATGACCAAGAATCTGGACTTACTCTCTGTGGGTCTGGTGATGGGGGTCTCTGTGACGGCAGGCAGCGTCCTCTCTCCTATAGGTTCTACCAGGCTGGGCAGGGGGGCACTGGGCACCGGGGGGGGATTGCTGTTGTTCTCTGCCACTCTGGCTGGGGCTGCCGTCTCAGGCTGTCTAAACACAGGAACCTCTGACTTTCTAGAGGGCACGTCCACAGGACTCAGGCTGGGGGAGGTGGATTCAGCCCTTCTCAGGGAGGGCTCAGGGATCCTGGAGGTGGCGGTGGGCTGAGAATCCAACCTTCTCGGGGGGGCGGGTGGCTCAAGGGGGCGGGAGAGGCTAATCTCCGCCCGTCGTTGTGCGGAGCTGGAGGTGAAGCTGTCCGGAGAAGCCCGGCTGCCAAGGCTCTGGACTTCAGGCCTCTTCAGGCCGAAGCGAGCTATGCCAGGGCTGGGGGAGCTGTCCACTTGCTTGGAGGACACCTCGATGGACATCTCGGTCCGGCGAGCCGAGGTGGTGTCAGGGGCCCGGCCCCCAGACATCTCCATGCGCCTCAGGCTGGCCTTGGGGGAGCGGGGGTTGGAGGACTCGGACGATGAGGTCCTAGAGGAGTAGTCGGAGTTGCGGGAGCCGGCGTCGTGGAAGTTCCGCTGAGCGGAGGAGGACGAGCGGAGGGGGTTGGTGGTCCTACGGGTCAAGGGTGAGGGATGTGTGGACGAGTCTGCCTCCTCCACCTCAAAGGACCGCTTCAATGCTGAAAAAAATAACGAAGAAAAAAAACGGCATAGGTGTAGTTAATGACATTTACAATATTCCCTACAGGAATGCCACCACCTTCCAGTGAACCTTTCACAAGGTCCATTAACAGAGTATAACAATAAGATGCTTGAAACTAAAGGTAATTGTGTGTTTATATTCAAGTCAAAAGAAAAATTAAAATCTAAAGCCTGGTTTAAGAATCTATTTAAACTTTCACAAAACACAGATTACCTGATTTGACACGTTTGACATATCTTGACAATGATGTCATTGTTTCAGAAAATAAATCCTCTTCCAAATATAGTGTTTCCCACAATTGTAGTTGATGCACAATGCCAAACTGAACAAGAGGATGACCAATAAACTGACTAAGTTGACAATGAAGGAGGTTATCTATGAGAAAACACGCATTGTAGTACTTGAACTATAGAAATGTTATTAATGGTCAAAAATTAGTTAAATAATGTTATCTTCTAACATCGGTAGGTGCTCAACTAGGAGTCAACTGGAACTGGTACGTTTGCCTTGATTACTAATCAGTTTCAGCTGATGCTAATAAGCCAGTCCTCTCAGCGTATGGGAAACTGGTGTGTTTTAAAAGCTAGCTTGCCTCTACAGGCAGCTGAGTAAATTCTGACTTTAAGGATTAAAGCTGGAAAAATTATGTAACAGTTAGCTATACTTTGTAGATAGTAAGGATGTATCTGAAGCCCAAAATCTTTTTGGGATTACACAAAAGCTTGTCTGTCATAGTTTGTCACAGTAGGTTTGTGACTTGCACATGCATCCTGTATTCATGTATTCAGCGCTATGTATTCATGTCTGTCTGGATGCAATAATTATTTATTCAAAATTGTCTATATTGTCTATAATTTGATAAGCACATTTTGACAAAATGTCACTAGTTATATTTAGCTTGGCTGATAGAAACTAAGTCTCCAGTCTTGTGTAAAAAAAAAAAAAAAAAAAAAAAAACTCCTCTACCTTTACGCAGCTGAGCTGTTGGTGAACTGGTAAGTTTACCAGGTCCTTGCATTGCTTACATGGTACTATTTTAATAACAAACCATAAAACATTTGAAAAAGCAATATTGAATAATTTCAGTCTTACATTTACTTTTATCCCCTTCGTTTTTACCTGTTAATACCCTTATTTGTCTATACAAAAAGTAAACCTAATTCTTATTTAAGCCCCACTCATTTGCACTTTCTATCCAAATACAGAAAGGTTTTGGGATAAACAGATATAGATAATGGCAATTCTGCATCCCCCAAATGGTAGTTTGGAAGTCTATAGCTACCCAAGTTTAATTACCTGATTAGATCCCACCATACCATCCCACCATACTAAATATCAATGTCTGTGTGATTTATGAAAAATACCTACACCTAAACTTTCCTGCAGCAGTTTTCCCGGAATCTTTCAGATCAACTTCTAATTCAGTACACACACTCTTCAGTCTCTGGATTCCAGATGCCAGAGCTTTCACCAGGTGCCATGGAGTCCACAGGTCATTCACCATCAGCAAACACACCAAGCCACCAGTACAGCCTTGGGCTCATTGTTTCCAGATGTTATTGTTCAGGATTGTCTAGTGTACTCCAGACACAGTGGCCTGTAAGATGTGGGGGGGTGGGGTGGCGGGGTTGTCACCTGGCTTGGCTCTGCTCTGTCAGACCTGGGACATGGTGCACGAAGCGAGCCACTAGCGTGGAAGAAGGCCCCCTTCTGGAACCCACTGTTTTTGCACACTCACTCCCTTTCAGCAGGTCATTTCTGAAATATCACATCTCTGGTGGCAGCTGGGGTTTGCTTACCAGGAGTGTTAGAACTAAGAGTTACTCCCATTTATGAGGTGCCGTAGAACTCGACGATAATTTGAGTTGGGGAAAAGAATGACTCACAATATGAGAATGTGCCTAGCTGGCTCCAGACTCTACAGTCATGGCAGGGCTCCAGACTGAAACCAAATGGTTGCATTTTGCGACCAGTTTGAGACAGTGCGAGCATTGAGACAGTGCGCATGTGCGACCAACACATTTGGAATTTATTGGGTGTGCACAACGTCAGCACACGTTAGCAACGACGCATAGATACCACGTTCTAGTAAGACAGCGATATCAGCGAGCCCTCAGCATTAGTACCGTAGCTAAAAGTCTTGGAATGTTTAGGCTATTTCCTACGAACATGTCTTTATCTGCCAGACAAGTGGGTTCCCCTTCGTTCTTTTGGTGAGATGTGTCACGAGCCCTTCTTACCCGGCGTCATGGAGCCGAGCAGCTAAATACTTATTTAGCACTAGCGTTGTTAGCTACTGTATCCCTGCATGTGTTTGCGCTGTTGCTCAGCAAGTGTGGTGTAGGGGCGATTCTAGGATCAGACCTTCAGGGGTGCTCAGCCCCCAATGAGAATGTGACATGAATACAGTGCCTTGCAAAAGTGCTAACCCCCCTTGCTAATAAATCCCTAACTTCACTGGATAACAATTAATTCATTTATGTATTATTATGCAAAATATTGCATGAATGAAAAAACTAAGGACTACCAGCATCAAATGATAATAAACAATAATAATTGTTATTTTTTTATTATTATTATTTTTAGGGGTGCTGAGAGGAAATTTAGGGGTGCTTGAGCACCCCTAAAAAGGGTCTAAAATCGCCCCCTCTAGGAGGACTGATTGATAAGTGCATCATACATTTAAGGCATAGCTAAGACTTGCATACAGTATGTAATGTCACATTAGATAATGTATTTAAACTCAAGCTTGTGTGGTGCGTCGCTGTATATCAGTTGTAAAAGTGACCCATCTGCAACCGACGTAAGCACACCCCACAATTTCCCCCAGAAATTGTACCCTCTCTAGTTACGTTAATAATTGCATTGCAGGTCGATTTTAAAGGTGTGCCCCTAAATTTTCTGCTTGCGCTCCTAACATTTTCAGTCAAGGGCTACGGTGCTCCTAGTAAAAAAGGTTAGTCTGGAGCCCTGAGTCATAGGATGCTTGATGATGGGTAATGACAGGCTGGTATTCCTGATCTGTCAGCATTTGGAACCTTGAGCATTTCAGCCCCTCGTTTATGGACAATAGGGGTCTGTATCCAGGCAGCAGGGGGTGTGTCAGCGAGGTAGGACAGGTGATGGCCAACTGGTCCATACAGACATTAGCTTTTCTCCCACAGACAGGAAGAGGGATTTGGACCAACTGTCAGCACTAGTGATGAGTGGGTGGAAGAGATATGTGTCTGAGTCCCCCGTTTGCAGAGGTTGAAACCCTGCCACCAGTTGGAATTAGTCGCAATCTTCTCTAGGTATGTGTCTGAGATTCACTCCTGCAATTGTTAAGTGAAGATATCCATGCATAAATATCTTGATAAATCACGTCAGACACTGTCAGATGGAATAATCCTCTTGTGACATAATGTTGGGACACAAACTACATCCAGAGGAATTGACAATCCAGGTGTATCATCACTATAACACCACCATAGAGATATGTGATACCAATGCTGACAGCTTTGAAGATTATTTTACCACAGAGACTGTCCATATGGCCTATCACCAACACTACGAAAGACAGGGATTAGGAGAGCCAGGCCTCTGGATAGGGTTAAAGAGGCCACACTGGCTTCCACAAACAAACATGCTATCTACAACTGCAACAGACTGACTGTCCAGCTAATTTCTCCTGGTGGTTCATCATAGATCTAGAACTTACGCAGTCTCAAGTATTCTAATGTCTCGGATCCTAACAGATAGTTTGTGATATGATGATCACCTTGTGGTGGTCCATACAATGGAAGGAGAGATGGAGGGATATGTGTGTCTGTGAGGGCCTGTTCTGGGGTGAGAAAGGCCCCCACTGCAGACAGACTTGGAAACAGAGGACCTCTCAGTGTATGTGTGTGTGTGTGTAATGTTACGCACGAGTACGAGTGTGAGAGATGTGGACTATGTGTGTATCTCCCTCCCCTTGCACACAGCTGTGCTGTAAGGTAAACACAGAACGTCTCCTGTCCCCGGGTTGGAGCCAGGCTCACATAGACTCTGACGCACACATCAGCCACGGGCCCCCCTAAATCACTGCTGTGTTATTGTGTTGCCATACTGTTGGATCAGATGTGTGTGTATGGTGTGGTGTGTGTGTGTGTGTGTGTTAGCTTGTGTTTTTGTAATTATTTGTACAAGAAATCTTATTTACCCTTCTGTTTGTGTCCACAAGTGTCTGTGAATGTATTATTGTGTATTCCAGTGCTCAAGGACAGGGTGTTTGATTCTTCCAAGCTGCTGTATCTAGAGCTATCAGAAGGGAGCTGTGATCACAAGGCTCCCAGCATAGGCTAGATTAAAATAATGAGAACCAATGTGAAACAAATGTCAACTCTCCTATCGTTTGCTTTCATTATTCTCATATCTCTCCGTCCCTGCTTTCCCCTCCTTATTTTAAGGCTTTGACCTGGAACTCCCAGACAAACAGTCTGTTACATACACTTATTTCCTAATACCTGAAGATCAGATACAACTAGAGAGGGTACAATTTCTGTGGAAATTGTAGGGTGTGCTCGCTTGCGCCGGTGGGTCCGTCCCCCTAAGTTTTTTCCCATCTAGTGATATTTTCAAGCATTTAGCCTACTGAAGAACCCCCTTTGAAACAAGCGAACCCCCTTTGAAACAAGCTACTGTAACAACGTTGCCACCGGCAGTATTCCAGATGGAATCGCGATTCAAACAGTACCATCTGCAAACTGAAAATATGCCCCCAACAACGTAAATAAGCTTTACATCTATTTAGGGAGAAATGGCTAATTCAAAAGAAGTTTGCTACGAGCAAGCTAGTTGCGGTGGCTAGCCAAACTTCACTGAGTGAGGGGATTGTTTGAAAGCGCCGGAAATGAGAATGTTTGTTTTGACATAAAGTTTAGGCTGTGGCACTGAAGCCAGCGACGCACCACACAAGCTTGAGTTTAAACTTTACATACATTCTTTAATGTGACATTACTTACTGTACATGCAAGTCTTGATTTGCTTAAATGTACATGTATGATGCTGCTAGTAGTAGCAAAGAGTCAATATAAGTTCTTTGGTAGTAGTACACCACGGCACGATACGATACTCGCTGTGCAACAGCACATCAATCCATGCGTCGTTGCTAACGTGTGCTGACGTGGTGACGTAGCTAGCACTGAGTACCTTTCGTCGACTAAAGGCACTTTTTTGCCACAAAAACGTTGTAACTTCCTAAACCGTGCAACGGAACGTAAATAAAAATACAAGCAACATTTTGACACAGGCGTTGTCTATGTAGTCCAAATATTGACTGATCCTTAGGGGGGCGAAAATAAACAATAAATAATATATATGTGAGAGAACAAAGGTTGTGCCCTTGCCGAAGGCAAAGCACACCCAATTAAAAAAAGTCGGGAACAATGTCATACTGATCAATGTTGTAAAGATCATGTTGAGCTGAACACAAATGATACAACCCATGCAGGAACTACAGAAGAAAAAAAATCATGTGATATTGTTGCTCGATTTAGCAACGAAGCATGATATATGATGCAGGATATTAGCAACACATGGGAGCAATGGATGGTTGGTTCTGAGGCCTCGCTCATCACATGAGCACATCTCAGCTGAGAGTGAGCCAGGAGGGAAAGGGAGGAGAGCAGTGGACAAAATTGTTTTCAAAACAACGGTACTCGGTTTGAGTTTAATGAGCGGATCCCGACAGCAGAGAGCCAAGCTGTAGTCATTAAGAGAAGCACTACAACCTCCTAGCAAGTTCTTCTTTTGAGTGGCAGAAAGCTTTGTGTGAAAGTCACCCTGTGACCCATAACAAAGTGGCCGGATGGAAGCCTGTGAGAACTTGCTCCTCTCTTTCCTCCCAGTCAAGCTCAAGCTCCAACCCCATAATTCACCTCAGCAAACTCAGAATCTTTTAAATGACCCTATACTCTGACAAGAACAAGCCGTCCTTAAATAATAGCAGGACCAAATCCTTCAGAAAGTCTTCCTTCACCGTTGTCAAAAAAAGACACAAAAAAAAGAACTCCAACTATTGCAAATAATTGTCTCTCTCAGACCAACCAAAAGGAAGTCTTTCATTGCCTTGTGGTTTTTAGCCTTAGCGTGTTGGCCTAGTGATAATAGGTCTTGGCGAATCTGAGGGTGAGTATGGGTTTCACTCCACGTGTCCTAGAGGGAGAATAACAAAGAGCAGTAGAGTAGAGCACACAAAGACTGACTGTTCTCTCTCTCTCTCTCTCTCTCTCTCTCTCTATTCTCTCTCTCTCTTTCTCTCTATAACTCCTAAGGATGGCTGAAGTTGCTACAGTACCTATTTACTGTGGTGCCAGCAGGAAACCTGTGTTAGCCGGTGAGAAGCAGGCTGATAGCTCTGATAAGGATGGAGACAGCTGGTTGGGCCTTCATCCGCTTCAGGTGCAGAATATTTCCTTCAGTGGTGGATTGAAAGCTTCTAAGAATAAAGTCCAGTGTGTTTGTCTGGAAATCATGCATTGCATTTTCTAGTTTTGAGTTGTACGCCTAAGTCTGGCTTTAATGTCCAATAACTTGCGTATAGGACATACATGTACAATAAGATTGACTGATGGTTTTAGCTCCTTGGTCATATGATGTTGAATTGTATGTGTATGTGGGATATTTATAGCTCTGTGGTAGAGCATTTGACTATCAAGAGGTCCGAGTTCCAAATCCACTTTTATGTGAATCTACTCAATCAAGACATTTACATAGTACAGTTTATTTGTTACACTGTAGTCTATACATCAATTTGACTCTTGATTAACCAGAATAACCTGAAGAACATTGTTTGACTTGTTCTGGCCCTGAAATGCCTCTTCTTCTTGAGAAGCCTGAAGAAGTTTGGCATGGACTCAGTCATCCTCACTAACTTTTACAGATGCACTATAGAGAGCATACACACATGATGCCTCAGGAAAGCTGGCAGGATTCTAAGAGACTGTTACCACCCATCATTCAGTTTTTTTACCCTGTTGCCTTCTGGCAGGCGATACCGAAGCATTCGGCCTCGCACATGCAGACCGGACAACAGTTTCTTTCCAAGGGTCATCAGGCTTCTGAATGAACATTGATGTGGAACTTCTCACTAGTCGCTTTACACACTGTCACTTTCAGCCACTGGTTGCACTATCAGCAATATTGCACTATTGTACTTTACTTGTCTTAGGTTAGTATAGGTTTCTAAGGTTAGTATAGGTTATTATGTGTATTTACATATATATATATTCTTTTCATTTAGCAGACGCTCTTATCCAGAGCAACTTACAGTAAGTACAGGGACATTCCCCCCGAGGCAAGTAGGGTGAAGTGCCTTGCCCAAGGACACAACATAATTTGCACGGCCAAATATCGAACCGGCAACCTTTTGATTACTAGCCCGATTCCCTAACCGCTCAGCCACCTAACTCCTAGAGGTTAGGGTTAGAGGTTTAGTATACTCTATTGAATATTGTATATTATTGTATAGTAGGAGATTTGCTATATTTTTGCTTCTCATAGATGTGATCTATGTTCTGTGTACTTATATGTTATGTTATGCCAGGTTGCTTTGCGTTGTCTTGTCCTAAGAATTTCAGTGCCCAGTCTGACCCTGTGTTGTTCTGTGCATCTGACAATAAAAGACTTGAACTTGTATTTATTCTAAGAATACCTTTCAGGGTACTGTATAGTTTGAAGGCATGTTGGTGCCTATAGGGAACCAATGATTGAAGGGCTATTCAGGAAAAAACATAACCACAGCTAAATAGTAGTTGGCTTAATGATGGTTTTCTATTTGAAGCCTTACATTTTTACCATGACATCTTGTCTAACTTTTGCATTTGAGCTGTTACATTTCCTAAAAAATGAGGTGTGTCCCATCATTTTGTTGTCATTGTAAAACTAGCCTGTAAGCTGAGATAATGTTCCCAATGGTTATTCATAGCATCTGTTTGGCTGGCAACAAGCAGCTTTATGTAGCAGTATATGCAGCATAACCTTACTGCGGTAAGGAAGTAACATTTGATCCTGTGTATCTTACCATTGGATAACTACTGATTAAATATTGCAACTCTATGAAAAGTGTAACATACATCTGTAAACCAATACCAAAACATTCTTCTTGAATCACTGTTTACAATTAGCCTACTTAAGTGTATAAGAAGTGTGTCAAAGCCGTTTCACCATAATCAGTTGTAATTTTGTTTATAGTACTGGTTGTGTTTTATTGTTTTTGGGGCACACCTCACTCAGGCAGTACAGGAGGCCGGTAATTGTGGGAATTGGGGTAAGGACGCAGCTGGCTAAGAGGATATGTGTTTTTACCAGAGCAAAAGAGAGTAGTTAGAGTCACACGGATTTAACTGGTTTTGTTAGTTGTCAATGGATTAAATTGACCAAAAAAGCCTGTCTTTCAAACTGCATCAGTGACATTGATAAAAATTCTATTTTAAAGACAACAAAATGCCACTAAAAAGTGTATGAGCTGTGTGAGGGAGGAGAGGGTTAAATGTGAATGCAGGACCAGCCCAGCCCCTGTCAGGCCTGCACACCGAGGTCTGGCTGGGTGGATATTCACTCCACTGTCTACCATTCCCGACATTTTCAACCCACCACAGAAATCTACTCCTCCTGTGGAATTTCCTCTGACTGCCCAAACGCCTCTCACAACGTAACAGAAAGAGGGAGGGAGGGAGATAGAAAGAGAGAGAGACTGTCTTTATCCGGTGGGAACTAATATATGCAAACCACTGGGACTCGGGTCCTAAAATGAAGTTACACAATGTTGTCATCATATAGTTATATTTTGTGGAAGTGAATGAAAGACTTTGCTCTCTGCTCCTAAAATCTTTATCTACCGGCAGTACTGAATGAAATGAAAATGGCAGGAGTCCTTTTAATTACACAACACAACACCGTCCTCAGAGAAGATAAGAACAGGGGGAATGCTAAGAGTGTGAAACACTGGAGTGACCTCAGGGCGGAAGGCCCCTGCGACCTGGTCGGAGCACCAGGGGCTGTGTCAGGATGAGGTCATGCCTGAGGCCATCACCCTACTGTGTGAGAGAAGCTTGCCCTCTGTGTCCCATCCACACACACACGCACACATACACAGACTCACTCACACACACCATCAGATAAGAACTCTGACAGGGGTTTCCACACTCTGACTCAGACAGTGAGACACTCTCTGCTTTGCAACCAATCGTACATCACCCGAGCCTTGCCACACAGACCCCATTCAGCAAGACAGGAGCAGCTCACGGTCTTGGCAACCAAAACAGTAGCCCATTAGCCATGACTTACATCCAGTTCTATGACCACATACAAAAGAATAGTTTCACGCCACATGGCCAAAAAAAAAATCCTCCCCTAATGTTTCTCTTTCCAGGTCTAGCCTTTTGTTTCTGTGCTGTTATAGGGTCTCTCCCTGGGTTTTATTGGTGATGGCTGTCAGGCGGCTGGTTAGGATGAGCACAGCAGAGTGCATACCAGAGGCTGGCTGGTGTTGACAGAGAGGAGCCCAGGACAAGTGTGGATGCGTCCCTAATGGCTGTGTGTTTGTGAGAGGCAGACAGAGGCGTTAGCCTGTCACTAACCCACACAGCTGGAGAATGAACAGGGGATGGACGAGGTGCTGAGAGAGGAAGAGAGGGAGGAGGAGAGAGATGACAGGGGGAATCGATGCCAGGGGCAGGGGAGATGAAAAGGGGGAAGAAAGCTCCTTAAAAAGGGAGGGAGGAACAGAGGGGGAGGACTGCCAGGTGTTACCCTTGCAGCCGTGGTCAGTCGCTGTCTCATGGGCTCTCTCTCTCTCTCTCTCTCTCTCTCTCTCTCTCTCTCTCTCTCTCTCTCTCTCTCTCTCTCTCATCCCTCTCATTCTCCTACTGACCGGTGCAGTGTGCTTTAGGGAGTTGCTAAATCAATAGCACACTGTGCTCTGAACACGCTCAGACATACCATATGGCCACATGACCTGTTGGACACACACTCTCTCACACACACACACACACACACACCCACACACACACCCACACACACACACACACACAGCACTGATAACGCATGGAGCTTAACACAGCTACAGAGGAAGAGAGAGGAGGGAGGCGAGCATTTTACAATTTAATATAGAAAGGGTGCATAAAAGATACTAGAAACACACCACACTGACTTTTCTTTCACACACCCAAAATGAGAAGGACATAAGTTTAGCCAACTAAAGGAGAATGTTTCAATGTGCCTGGTGTAACAGCTGAATGAGGGTCTTGCAAGAGCAAGAGCAGAAAAGCACTCTACTAAAAGACAAAGATTGAGTGAAAAGGAGAAAAAGATGACTAACCTTCAAAGTCTGATATAATTCCCTCCAAGTGAGCATTGACAGTGGAATCAGACATTTTGTGAGTGAATATCAGGGAGCAGGATTCCCTTCCCAAGCAAGGCAAAGTCTCCCAGACGCTAACCCGCTTTAAACAAATCCCAAATTAGGAACCCATGCAGGAAGAAAAAAAAAACCGCACACACACTGTGGTGCAACGGAGCACTGAACCAAGCCCTCCACTCTCTTAAAGCACCAACTTATTTTTCTTCCCTTCCTCCTCCTCCTCCTCCTCCACTTCTAGAGCTGCAGAGCTAGAAATGAGTTAGCAATGACAACCCCCACCCACTTCTGTTACTCTCTGGGTCTTCTCTCTTTCTCTCTCTGTCTCTCTCTCTCTCTCCCCCTCTCTCCCTCCCTCCCTCTCTCTTCCTCTCTCTCTCTCTCCCTCACTCCCTCCCCCTTTTTTCCCTTATCCTCTCTCTAGCTTTCCTTCCAATGGGGTTTCTTTCAGTCAATACTCTCATTTTAGTCAGTGAAGATTCTTTAACCCACTCACTTTCACACACACACACACACACACACACACACACACACACACACACACACACACACACACACACACACAAACACACACAGGAACACACTCTAATGCGCACACACTCACACAGGCACACACTCACTCACACACACACACACACAGGAACACACACACACACACACACAGATGTAAATCATTTGCATAGTCCCGTATTCACACAACTATGAATTGGGCAAATTTACAAAATACAAATACTTAATACAATTCAAAAGTATGCTAGCAGGTACACAATGATACACATCCTTCCTCACAAATCCTCCCACACAGCCAACACTGCTGCTAGAGATTCACAGAGACATCTGGGATACCTAGATAGAGAAATAAATACAGGCTTGAGTTGCATCCTATCCTGGACTAATATGGGCATGTCAGCACAGGCTCTCTAATACGGCCCGTTAGAAGATCTTCAGATATGTTTGGGGCCAGACATCAATAAATAATTGATTAATGACTTAATGGCCATGTGAATGAGCCTGTGGGTGTGTAAGTTTGGTTTATGCCATGGAGAGAAAAGAGAAGGACAGAGAGAGAGGGCTGGTGGCAGAAAAACAAGTGTTGTAAGGAAGAGAAGAAAGAGGTAAGGAAAGGAAATTAGAACAGAAAATACTATTTAAAAAAATGTACATTGTTTGAGTTAATGTTCCATGAACACATGGATTTGATTGGATGTGTACTACAGATACACGTCCAATAAGCATATGTGTAAAACTACTGGAGAGATGTTCACTATTTCCATTGTGACATGAATGTCCACTAAGACAGTCTAGCTAGACAAGGCTCCATTCTCCGAACCTCTTGGATTCCAGACTCTGTTGGTGGTACAGTTATTGACAGCTACGCAGACTGCCAATCCACAGCCAGCCCTGGGGCCACCAATACCTTCCTCCAATGGAGACAGGAGACAGGCCAATCATCAGGTCTGAGACTGGCCCCTGTATGATACAATGCATCACCTAGTAGCTTGGCTTTGTTGTGTGTGTGTGTCAGAGCAGAGAGAGATGGAGAAAAAGAGAGAGAGAGAAATAGACAGAAAGGCACAAAGAGAGAGGGGAAAAAAGAGAGACACGTAGCTTGACGCGTATGTGTGCATGTCTCTGTGTGTATTGTGTGTGACGATTGGCATCCGCCTCTCTCACAGCCTCATAACTCTCTCTCGTCCACCACAGGGGCCTGTTGTCTCAACAGGGAGGAGACGTACACCACGGATCCAGACAACGTCGCTGGAGGGCAGAAGGACGGAGCGAAGGAGTGAAAAACGACTTTAAAGAGATGTGAGAGGATACGGGTGCTCAACGAGATGATTTACAACCAGCTGATTTTTTCTCAAACCATCTAGTAAAACAGAGTTGGCAGCTGCAACCTCTGTGGTTATGCTGCTCATGTGTATTATGTGTGTATAATAGTGTCACGCGGTGAGTGTCTGCTTAGTGTGTGTATATCGCAGTAGTGGTATGGTGTGGTGTAGAACTGTGCTAACTGGCCGATTCAAAGCCTGGATATCTGAGTGGCAGCTAAAGCCTTCAGGTTCCAGGTACAGTCAGTTACCACACCAGTTAGAAATAACCAGAGCCCAATCTTCCCTTCTCGTCCACCATAGTGGTGTTCTCAGTGTGTGTGTGTGTGTGTGTGTCCCAGTATCTTTACCATAAACCTGTCAACCAACCTCTACTTACTCTTAATGATGCAGTGCCAAATGCTTACAACAGCAGAATTACTCCATAAGACACACACATGTTTACACACGGGTGTGCATGCAGAGTGCGAATTATACAATGACAATCGGGGGGGTCAACTTCTTCTCCAGGGTGTGTATTGACCCCCCCAACCTGTTGTTTTTACCTCTTTTGGGGGGGTCCAAGTCTTAATTAGGGGGGTCAGACCCCCCCACCTACTCCCCGACAACAACACAGAATCCCCACTAGATGTCAGTATTGGTTGTAAAAAGTGAGAAGCCTGTGTGTCACCATCGACATCATGGCCAGGAGCGAGTGTGTGTGACCATCTCATAGTAACAGGATATGGAACCTGATACGGAGGGAGAGATTTGGAGAATCCCTCACTAGACTATCTTCTCTGTGTCACACCCTCACCCACACACACACCTCCAGCACCTGTGTTCCACATTCTGCTATGTTTCTGCACCACACACACACACACACACACACCCACACACACAAACAAGCACACACACACACACACCACATGTTTGAACATGTTGTCCTCTAAAGCAGTATGTGCCAAATGTGTTTGCAAGTCATAACCTCTGCAGAACATCCTGACAGAGTAGTTGGGCATTGAGGGATGACTTTTATTAGTTATTTTCTCACATTTTAATCGAAACCAAAGTCTGAACAGCATCAGTTATTATATATATTACATTGGTAGGAAGACAAACGAAAGATTGTTTGGATTGTCACATGTGACTGACAGTGTTCATGTGCCCTGTGCAGAGCATTATGGGTCGTGCCTGGCAGGAAGTGTTTCTGTCCTGGCATCCTTCCATCGGGTCACACACGGTCACCACAGACATCACCTCCCTCACCGTTTACTCTCAGGGCTGGGTTACACAGTTGAGATCAAAGTATTTGGCTTGCTTCCAGGCACAGGATATACTCAAAAGACCCTCAAACCTTCTCCTGATCCTTACTGGGGAAGGTTGTCCTAATGCTATTCCAAACTACACTTCACATTATGCACATTAGAGTCTGTAAAGGATTACTTTGCTTTCTGGGTGAGGCTTAAAGATGGGGTTAAGGACTGGAGATTTACTCCAGGGACTGGAAATAATATGTATTTAATGATGTATTGTTTTTACTGTACTATGAAAGCCACAGACAACTGGCTCCAGTTGTCTGTTATAATTTTATAGACAGCTGGCCAAT